>NC_051069.1:63991818-64092777 GCF_004664715.2 Peromyscus leucopus
GCCCTGGCTGTCCTGGAACTCATTCTGTAGACCACGCTGGCCTCTGCCTCCCAAGTGCTAGGATTAAAGGCATCTGCCAGCTGGCAGTAGTTGCTGACTTTAACAACCACCTGGACTCTGGCATTCTCACAGATAGAACCACATCTCTCCACAACTGTTATGCTTCCTCCTCCTCGGCCTTTCACACAGCCAGGCTTTTCTTTCTCTGGGGACTGTTTCTACTATTGCTGATAATAAAGTCCATGCTCCAATCTTTGCTTGACTCAGAACACACTACCTAGTCCTTGATGTGAATCATAAGGCACCTGCAATCTGTCTGTTATGTAGCTTGCCAGTATCATCTGTTAATGATGAAGTACTTGGAATTCTGACAAATCCCCATGGTTTTGTGCTTTTTTTTTTATTGTAGAAAATTTCTTCTTTCTACTTAACCTGATACTTTATCTGCTCAAATTTACTATCTTAGTTCAGATACTTATTTTTCTTGGAAGGTATTCCTGATGATAAAGGCTTTGATTCTTACCTTCTAAGTCATTCACAGATTTAAAACTTTGCTTGAAGAATTTCACAGGCCAGTGAGATGAATCAGAGGGCGAAGGCAAGCTTGGAAAACTACATTTAGTCTCTGAACACATGAAAAGCTGGAAGAGTTCTACAAAGTTGTTCTCTACATGTATGCTGTGGCATACCTAACACACACATGTACACATGCACAAGCACACTCATACACACGTAGAAGAAAATTTAAGAAAAAAATTCATACACTTTAAACTTAAGCATCACAGCTCTGTTGCTACATAAACTTGAAAGGTTAATCTTTCTCAGACTTATCTCCCATAAAACTGGAAGTATAATCCCTACATTATAGATTTATGAGTTCAAAGTGTAAAGGGGAAACAGACATAAAATGTATGTACATTTCCTGGAACAGTGATCTTTACTGTCTTCTCACGCTATCTAGCAGTAAACCTGTCTTCTAGCACAGTCTCCATTTAGGCACAGCTCCTAGGTCTGAATCTGACTTGCTACAAACATTTGTGGGTGTGGCCTAACAAGGAGACAAAAACTGAGCAGGCAGCACTTAAATCTCTCAACTCAAGTTCTCACCTTGAGGGTAGACTGGTTCTTCACTACAATCCAGTCCTAACCAGACAAGGTGTCACACAGTCCATGCCATGAAGGCACTTACTGAAGACACTCTGCCCACTTTTTGATGTCTCATGTGCATAACATTGTGCTTTATCTGGCCTGGACCACACAGTGACCATTGCTGCTTAACAAATTTCTAGCATTTCAACATTGCAGACCACACTTCTCCAGCACCTTTTTACTTTCATCAATATTAATGTCTTTCCTTTTGAGAAATTTTGTGTGGGCTTTGGTCAAGGCTAAAAATGTGTACAACGGCAGCCTCTCTAAACAAAATAATTCTTTGGGATAAAAACTCTGCCATCAGCCCAGGCGGATCTCTGTGAGTTTGAGGCCAGCCTACAAGTCTTTAAAAACCAAATAAATAAATAAATAAATAAAATAGAAAAAAAATCCCTGCCATCATGGAACCAGGAATTTCTTTGTGCCCTCCTAATTATGCCAAGAACAGAAAAGTTACAGATTTTCTAGACACACTTGATCCCAAGGATAAAATGCTTACAATTCAGATCCAGAGCCTGAGGCCATTAAGGGCAAGAGTTCAGTTAATAAATACAGAGAAATCAGAATGGTGCAGTATAGTGAGAGAAAAGCAAAACATCAGAACCTTCATTTTGGAAGCATTATGAGGGGGAACAGGCCTACATAGTAAGAATAAGAAACTGTAGTATAGTGTCTGCTCCCCAGAAGTTCTTTTCCCAAAGTCAGCCATTTAGATAATGACCTCTATTCCTTGAGGGCTTTAGGAAAGTTTCTGCTTGATAAAGCAACTTGTGGCCCTTTTATTAACATATCATTAACATATGACTAGTACCTATTCTCAAAGTCAATGCTAGATTCCTCAAGCAACAACCCAGTTCTCATGCCCCTTGTCTCCCATTTAATCCTACGTGAAACTATAGAATAAAAAGGGTATAGTCTATTTTCAATTAAAAGCTGCTAGCAGCCATCCCGATTCACTCTCAGGTCATATCCGTAGTGGGGAGGCCCAAAACAGCTTGACCACATAGCTGTCATGACAGGCTTAGAGGCCCAGACACAGATTCTGTGACAGACTTACCAGCAGTCAACACCCAGACCATGGAAAAGCCATAAACTGACCTCACCCAGGGAGGGCCAGCATCTAAGGAGAAATACCTGACATTCCAAACATTTCCAGCACCCTAGACAATTGTCAGCCAATCAGGATCCTGAACTCTAGAAATCTCCTCACCCCAACCTCTGCTATTATAAAAATCCTACTGTGCCTGGGCTCAGGGCTCTCTGCTCACACAAGTGCATCGGACAGACAGAAAGACCAACTCCAAACTTTAAATAAAGGCTCTTTGTCATTAGATATGGAATTTGGTCTCTGTGGTGCTCTTTTGGGGGTCCCCATGATCTGGGTATAACATTCATTTCCTCCTATCCCTCTACCCTATACCTCTGCAGACTCCACCCATTATTCTCTTTGGGAACTGAACCCCCACCACCACCAAAGCAGATCACTGGCACTTCTCACAATAAAATCCATCATAATTATCTTCTGTATTCTGACCTGATCTTTGGAAACCCACCCCCTCAGAGACCCACCGCAGCGTCATGATGTAAAGTCCCCTTTAATAAAGAAAACTGCCCCTCACCCTCTTTCTCTCCTTTCCCACCCGGTGTGCAGCCTTGGCACCTCTACTCCCCCCTTCTCTCTCTTCCTCTCTTTCTTTCTGTCTCCCTCTTTCCCTATCTTTCTCTTCATCTCTCTATAATAAATAATAATAATATAATAAATAATAATCTCTTTATAATAAATAAATTTATTTCCATGTGGATGTAGTGCCTGGGGTATGAGTGAATGTCAGTCACTGCATCTGTCCAGCATGTTCCCCTGCACTCATGGAATACCCTGGCCTGGCCAGCCAGGGTCCCTCACAAGCAATATCATAATATCGGTGCCCCGATGTCGGCAAAGTTCGTTCTCTTTGCCTGTCGCAAAGGGCATATGTGTTAATTAAAAGGAATATGTCCAAATGTTTGTGTGTGTTATTAAAGAAAGAATCAGGGATAATGTATATTAAGTAACAGTCCTATCAGTGAGCTACATGCTTAGCCCCATTTTTGTTTTTTTATACTTTTACATTTTGGACTTTTATCTTACGAAATAAACACCAGCAAACTGAATAAATTTCATAATGTTATTTCTAGTGAAGCATGTGTTAAAATAACAAACCATTTTCAAAAGAACAATTCTCCATCCCTTATCCTAGTTACAGTGTTTGGAGAGGTCCTCCTGCCTTCAGAAGCACACATGATTGTATTACTGTCCCAGAGATAGGTAGTAAATGACTCTCATAACCACTTAGAGAGCTTTACAGAACCAGTGTGAGATTGTGAGACCAAAATGAGCCATCTTAGAAATAAGACAAATGCTTTCACCCTAAAATTAAGGCCTAAGATTTCTCCTTTTGGGAATAGGCCATTAGTTACTGAAACCAATCAGTTCAGATTCCAGAAACCAGGAAGTGTAAAAGTACAGAGTCACAAGATAGTCACAAGGTAATGCCTGCCAGACTATGGAATGTCCTCTCCCTGGTTTCCAGGGTAACTGACCACAGAAATGCCCCCACCTGAGGGTAGCCAATGAGAAATGGTGGCGGGCAACCACTCCCTTAGAAGTAATTTCTAGAAGTCCCTAGAAGCGAGCCAATCAGAATTGTATCCATATTAGCACCCCTAAATGATGTAACCTTGTGACTTTTCCCTTTAGAAGCTGAGCTTGCAGACAGGTGGGCACTTCCTCCAGCCTCCACTGCGTTGGATGTATTGGACAAAGTCCCTGCCTAGGCTTGTATTGCTTTTGGATATCCAGAATTAAACCTTGCTTTTGCATTCCGGCATGCTCGTCTTTGGTGGTCTCTCTGGGGGTCATGATCTGGGCACAACAAGATGAGTTAGTTAACTTATTACTGTGCTTAACTTACAGCCACTAAAAAACTCAGGATTCCATTTGAGATGCCTCCAATTTCTAGTGATAGTTGTTGGTGTTTTATATCTAAAAATATCCAAAAGTAAACAAGTATTCATTGTTTTTGCTTTAAATGGGAAAATGCCTTGTAGTTGTATCACTACAGTAAGCTTTGTCTCCATGGACCTCTCTTAAGAAGCATTTATTTTTCTTTATGCCATTCCCAGAAACTTTGTTAGTTTATTTTAGTTTTGTCTTACAATTTTTAATTTTATTTATTCTTTCAGAGTGTCATGAACACACACGCACACAAACAAACACACACACACACAAACACACACACATATGGCATATTCTCCGTATGTGTCCAAAGTATATATGACATTTCAGAAGTTTCAAGTCTATGAAATAGATTAAACATTCATATTCCAGCAATGAAAACACCATGGGAAGATAGTCATGTATTCAAAGGTTTCTTGAAAAAACTGTTTCCAATTGGGACTTGGACCCCAGATCTGAGGAAGAGGCATGCTAGGCATATGTTCTATCACTGAGCTGTGCCACACCCAGTACTGGTGAGTAGAGGGTATTCCGGTATAGCCTCACTGTGATCTTGGGTCTGGATTCGTTGCCTGAGCAACTACTAGTATTAAACTTTAAGTGCCGTGGCACCAGGTCACAGTTCATCTTTTTCCTTAATAAAGAAAGCAATAAACTTCATTCTTTATCAAGAAACAGTGGTCATAAAATGAAAAGTAATTACTAAAAATGAAATAGACAATTTGCTTCTTAATAATCTAACATTAGAGAGAAAAAAGTAAATTTTGGTTTAAAAAAGATAAATGAACATAAGGTAGTATTTTTGACATGTGAATAGTTGGTAGACACTGAGGTAAAGACAAAGCTGGCTCATGTCTCTTCTCATGACCGGTGTATGTCCCTGGTTGGAGGGAGGAACTGGATGGCCATTTGATTCCCTGCAGTTCCAGAGTGTTTGCAGTAACAGTCACGTCACCTAGTATTTGTTCATAGTACTGTAGAACAAGGGAGACAGGTGGTTTCTGCTATACTTTCTGCCTAAATATTTGACGACTTTAAAAAAGTATGTGATTGATAGTATGCCTCCATTACAACCTCTCAGATTTCATGGTGTCAGGATAGCTCTGAAGTGAACAGTGACAAAGTCAAGGTGAAATCAATCAATGATGAATACATGGCTTCCCTTAAATAGCTGAGCTTAAGCTGGACTAAAAGAGTATCTCTTTGTAGCAGTGATATTGTTCTCTTAACGCTGCCTCTTTCATTTCCTGACTCTGCTAGGAAGCACCCCACAAGACTACTCAGTGCTCAACCCTGGCAGGGATGCTGGCCTTCTGGAAGCATGCTGACCTTCGTGGTTTTCTTTTGAAGAGAAATTTATCCTTCTAAGCTTTAGTGTCTGAAAATGTTCTTAAATAATCTACCCAAGAGCACTTGTGGACACCTGGTCCTAATATTATGACACATCTGTGTGTGTATGAATATGTACATACACACATATAAATATATGCATATATAGTCAAGTACAAATGTTACTATACATATATATTAATATACATATATTCTCAGTTATAAATTTTTCAAAAGTCTAGTCTGACTTATTAGTCTATAAAATATTTTGATTCATATTTTATCTAACTTATTAATATTTCATTTCATTATTTATGTTCTTAATATCACATTTAAAATATTTCTTTATACTCTCAACATGTTTTATGATATCTAATAGACATTTTTATTACTTTAGAGATAGATTAAAACTCTTGTTCCATTTATAAAAGAAGCTGAAAATGATAACTGTAGGATAATATCATTGCTTACAAGTCTTTAAACAGAGAATGTAGTAGACTTTAAGTAAAACTAATAACAAATATCTAGAATATACATATTGAAAGAATGATTGCTGCTTTCTCTAAAAGTCAGACAGGTCTTGGTACTGGAAGGAAAAGAAACTCCCCATTGTTTAACTTTTTTAATGAAATGTAACAGCTGAGTGTTATGGTATAATCCGGCACTGTGGAGGAGAGGCAAGATGGCCATGAGTTTGAGACCACTCTGGTCTGTGTGGTCAGATGTTAGAAGAGCTTAAAACAAGCAAGACTAATTACAACAGTTTATTAGCATTTGCTGATTCCAGTTAGCAGGGAAAGATGTGTTCATTTTTATGTTTTTATCTTTAAAGACTTTGAATAAGAAAGAATGATATATTTAGAACAATTTCTTTCTTTGTATTGAATTCCTTTGCCATGTGCCTGTATTAGGAGCAATAAACACAGTTGTACTAATTAATACTAGACTGAACTTACAGTACTAACAGCATTTGTGATGAAGACCATTTATATAGTTTACACTATTAAATGTATAACATGTGAATCAAGAATATGTTATCCTCATTTCAATTGATCCTATATTGTTATACAAACTAAATATTCCATGAGATGAAAGAATAAAACAGCTCATTCTATATGAATTCAAAAATTACATTGAAAAATAGTTGTCTTAAATTTTGATTGTGGTAAGCAGAATTTTTAAAAATGCTCCCAAAATATGTTTCACCCTAATATTCAAAGAATCCATGCACACAATAAAACACTACTTCAAGGATTACTTTAAAGGCCCTTACACTAGGAGGAGTGTTATAGAGTTTTGAACTAATAACAGAAATCTAAAACAAACAAAACAATTTCCCTCACAGGCAGCCAAAAGGGAACAAAGCTGTCAGGGGAATGAGAATGGAGCAACAGCCTAAGACCGAGGAGGATGGCCTCTAGGAGCAGAAAATGATATCCAGTCTGTCCATGGGGTCCTCATCTTCAATCCCAGTCACTGGTGGACAAGAATAAGGGGCCAGTGGTTGGTGGACAGTCACAAGCAAAGCTACATCCTCCTAACATTCACTCCAAAGCTCTTTCACCGTGGGGCTATAACAGGGATAGGAGACAAAGAACAGCAAGAGAGGAGAGTACAGACAATTAATATAGGCTCTGATTCCATTTGACTCTGTCTGCTCAAGAACTATAAATTTATATATACAGGGAAGAAAAAGCTACCTGGAGGGAGATGCTGGTTACCTAAAATCAAGGCAGATGACCTCAGAAAAGACAAAGGCAACAATGTTCCCCCATATCCACAAAACATCAGCACCTTACTTTTGGGTTTCTAAGTTCTAAAATTATGAGATAATAAATTTCAGTTTCTTCATTGTATTTTGAAATGGAAACCCTAACAAAACATTATTTATTTAATATTCTGGGGTGAAGCCATCTTTTAATGGTGGAAGCATAAATCTGGCAAAGTTTAAACCATTTCCTAAGTGCAAGCACTAGAATTTGTGTTCAAAATTGATCTTTATGTCTCCAGCTAAGCTACAGACTTATCCCTCTTCAGAATTCTCTGTTCATCACTGTCTTACTCACTGCTCTATTGCTGTGAAAAGACACCATAACAAAGATGACTCTTACAAATGAGAACATTTACCTGGAGCCATTGCGGGAATGGCCTGAAGCTAAGAAGTGATCGAAGCATGCCCCAAACCCCAGATTTTCTCATCCTGAGAGAGGCAGGAGTTTGATTGCTCCCCTTGCCTTGCTAGAGCACCAACAGACCCCAGCAGATAGACTTCCCGGGGTTCAGATGTGCTCCTGTGCATGTGGCAACTGATAAGTTCATGTGCCTCCAAGGCTAAAAGGACTGGTTGCCGTTTATCTGACCACTGCAACATCCCAGGCTAGACTTCCTTTCTTTTCTATATGACTTTATAAGTTTCCTTCTCCTTGCCCCTGCTGTTCCCGGGGAATATAAATGAAGCAACCTTGATATTCTTGCCCCCAACCAATAACATACCACCACATGGATCCAACCAGCTATTTTTCCTGGGATATAACTATCCCCTGCCCCCTCCTAATAAATAAGCTGTCCTCCAACACAGTCCTGGCTGTTCTTTCCCGTTGTACTCAATGCTGCTCAGGATCATCCTTTTGTAGGCTGTATTAACCCCACCCGCCCCCATCCCTAACCCTACCCCTAGTCGAGCTAGTGCATAATAGTCCAACCATAACAAGATTAAGCGGTACTTTAATCTGGCAGATCTTACTCACAGTTTTAGCATTAGTCCATTATTATCAGGGTTCGAAGCAGGCAGTCATAGAACTGGAGCAGGGTAGATAGAAGCTTTCCACTCTGACCTGTAGGCAGCAGAAGGAGAGAAGCATGGGCCAGATATGGGTTTTGGAAACCTCCAAGTCCAATCCCAGTGACACTGCCAACAATCACTTACACACTCTAACCTTCCTCAAACTGTTCCAAGCATTCATATATATGAGCTTATGGGATCCATTCTCATTTGGTCCACCACAGTCATAATACAAATGTTCTACTAATTACCATTAATTCAGCTTTCATAGAAAAAAGTAGGATGTATGGTACTACTTCCCCAAACACAGAAGATGACTTTTTTATAAATCATTTGAATAATAGAATCTCATAAAATTTCTTAAATTCCTAAATTGTTTTTAATGTTCTTAGATACCTGTATGTTTAAATCCGGAAGCAAAATTTATTGTAGAACATTAAATACAGAAATGACAAAGAATTTAAAAATTTTATGTCTATAATTTCATTTCCATGGCAATCTAGTTTTTATTAGAAAAGTTTTTATTTGGATACAAATAAAATTTTACTAATATTTAACTTCAAAGTATACATACATAGACATGCATATACATTAAACTAGAAATATTTTTATATTTCAAGAGGAACACTCTCTCTTTGACCAGTAATCTTATCATATTTGTTGCAGATACTGCTCCTTTCTTTCAGGACTTATATTCAATGTATGGGATTATACCTATCTTCAAAAAATTTTAATTACTATAAAATAAACAGAACTCAGAGGCATATACATAGAGAACCACATTCAAGAAAGAATGGATGTTTGAAGCACATAGCTAAATGGAAAATGATCTCAGAGTTTAGTAACAGGTCAAGTGAAATAAAAAAAGAAGAGTAGATCTGATTTCACAAGGAAAATTGCAATATTTAGCCTTTACTTATGCAGTCAATGGCTCATTTAAGAAAAAACGCTATTTATTTGGAGGAACAGAGAGAAATTATAAAGCCAGTTTTTAAATTCCAGGTAAGGTCAAGATGAGCCCATTACTAGCTAATAAGTATAATGTATTTCTGTTTGAAAGTGACATTAGAATTCTCCCTCTCCCCATAAAAACAGAGGAGATAATGTTTGAAACAATTTCTAACGTGCATCCCTGAGTTTAACATGAACAAAAAAGGAGGTCCCTTCGTTGCAGGCTGCTATACCATCCTATTATGGAATGAAACTGCCCATTTTCCTTCTCCTTAGCTCCTCTGTATGCTGTCCTTATCTCCATAGTGTCAGTGCATTAAAGAGACTCAAGCCCCTTATGAGCCTCACCTTGTCAAGCCTTCACCACTTCAAGTATATTGAAAGGAAATGAAACTTCAGAGACTGTCCATCTGCAAAATAAAATTTTGGTATCGATAAATCAGATAAATTTGGAGATGCTCAGCATCACCTGTATTAGGAAAATAAAAGGTTTATTATAGAAAGATTGTAAAAATGGGATGGAGGTTAAGAGAGTACCTGACCTGTCATCCGGGAAATTTTGTACAGGTGATTAAAATGAAGTTCAAATGAAATGTAAGAAATAAATAACAGAGATTCATTAAAGTAAGACTGTCAAAGGGAAACTGAAATGTAGGAAGGAACATTGTTTTTTTATCTTTTTAGGTAGGTACTAGATATCTGGGTTCATGGTCCTGGATGGTATGAGGGTCCTGAGATCATGGTTCATCAGCAGGGTCAATAATCAAGAAGACAAGCTGCGAGCAGGACAAAAGCAGAGAAAAGATAACCAGGATGTTCTCTCCATCATCACTATATGTAACCTTAACTCCGTTCTATAATTAATAAACATTAGTGTAGCTCTTTATACTCAATGGAAGTCTGTGGCGGTATTGTGTTCCCCAATATATTGTGTACCCTAATAAATTTATATGGGGTCAGAGAACAGACAGCCACTAGATACAAAGGCTAGAAAATGGTGGCATTCACACCTTTAATCCTAGCATTCCAGAGATAGAAATCCCTCTGGATCTCTGTGAGTTCAAGGCCACATTGGAAACAGCCAAGCATGGTGACACATGCCTTTAATCCCAGAAAGCCAGCCTTTAATCCCAGAGAGTGGTGGTAGAAAGCAGAAAGATATATAAGGCATGAGGACGAGAAACTAGAAGCATTTTGGCCTGGTTAAGAGTTGGCTGGTTAAGCATGTGACTGGTTAAACATTCGGCTAGCTTTCAGGCTTTGAAGCAGCACAGTTCAGCTGGGATTCATTCTGGATGAGGACTCAGAGACTTCCAGTCTGAGGAAACAGGGCCAGCTGAGGAACTGGTGAGGTGAGATAGCTGTGGCTTGTTCTGTCTCTCTGATCTACCAGCATTGACCCCAATAACTCGCCTCAGGTTTGATTTTATTAATAAGAACTTTTAAGAATCCTGCTATAGAAGTCATTTAATAAAATGTAATTCATGGGCTCATTCAAACCTGCTGCACAGTCCTGCAAGCAAAGGAAGTTAAGCACACGAATTTACTCATGTGTGCTTCCTAAAACAAAAAAAACTTTAGGTAGTGTAGAATATAATAAATATATGCACACAAATACTTACATGTGCATACTCATGTAAGATTGTATAGATACATGTGTGTAAACAAATGCCATCTTTGAGATGTCTTCTAGCACACTTTTCTTAATTTTCCAAAGATTTTGATTGAAAAACAGAATGCGTCCAACTTTTATAACATAACCTTTTATACAATTACAAAAACTTTCATTCATTTAATTCTTCATAGCTGGTGATTGAAACAGTTATTCATATTTTTTCATTTAACTTTTATATGCAAGAAGAAAATATCAAGGTTTCAAAAAAGCAAAGTACATCTACTTCATTTTCATTAAAAATAAATAATCTAACTGATAGGAATGTTTAATGCTTACACATAAATACATATTCTTAAATTTGTTATAAGTCACATTTACATAATAAAATGAGGGAGTTATAATTTTACAGTTGCCAAGAATTGCTTTAAGTGTTTTAAAAGTCTCACACTGATTATAATATAAGGATACCATTCCTTACTACTGGCATTTTGAAGGTGAGAACACTGAAGCAAAAAGTATTTGGAATACTGGCTCAAGGTCACACAGATCTTGTTATTATTTTGAACTAGAAGTCAGTTCTTATTTTGAACTAGAAGTCAACTCCCAAGGTTATGCTTTCAGCCAATCAACCATACTTCACTACTTTGATTGAGGGGGTTACACTACAGAATATGAAAAATCCAAAATCATTGTTCTAAATTTGTACATAAAATCCTTCCCACTTCACAGAGAACAAGTTTGGGTTGAGAAATGAAGAATGAAAATATAATCACTCCATTGACAATGCCATTTGAGGTCATGAGACAAGTGTGGCAGCAATGTAGCTTCAAATTTACCTTCAAAGAAACTCTTAAGAGAAGGATACCTAAGCCAAACTGAAAAATAAAATGATTACCTGTTTCTTTTAGATATCCAGATGTAGAGTATGAATTATATATATCATTTGGTAGTTAAAAAAAATATATGAAAATGGACAGTGCTGAAAAGTTTTCAGCTCTGGAGTCAAAAATGCAAAAATACAGAATCTCTGATTCTGAGATATATGAGTCATTAGAAACACAGGAACTGTTAAACTTTAAAACAAAAGAGTTAATTTTATAGTTATTCATAAAATTATTTTAGCTATGTGACCTTGGGCCAATATAGTGATCTTGTTTGGTCTCTATTTTCTTCTATATAGAATGAAGTTTGTAAATCATTATTGATTAAATAAGATATATGAATCTCATATCAAAACACATTGAAGAAGTGACAACAAGAGTTTAAAGTTTAGAGTTCTAGGTACATGGAAAAGCATGTGTAATGAATTCAAGTCAAGTGCAACTAAGTCTACAGAGACAGAAGGCAAGTTAGTGTGGGCCAAAAGCTGGAGAGAGGCAATAGTGGGAAGTTACAGCTGCTAATGACTATGAGGTCACTTTAAGTGAGAGTGTGAAAATATTGTGGAATCAGAGATGATGGTTGCACAGCCTTGTAGAGACATTAATAACCTTTTATTTGTGCAGCTAGAAAGAATTTTCTGACATTCAATTGTGTATCTGTTAAAAAAAAAAGGCAATAAAAGTGTGAAAGGCAGTATCTGTACTTTGGTATACCCTAGGCTCAAACAGATTTGCAAATCCATGTATGTCCTAATTCATACTTACTCTATGTAACAGGGCCCAGAATTTAGAGCGTCTTCTAGGCTCTGCCATCACATTGGAGCCCCTTCTATGGCTTATCATTTTATTTTCTATATTTTTCTCAGGAATCTCTAGAAAAAAATGAGTTGTGAAATCATGGATATTGCAAGCCAACAGGCTTCTTTGTTTTGTGATTTCGTAATATTATGTGGTACATTATTCTGGCTAGCATGTAAGTGGCAACAAAAGTAAGTTGCCAGAGGCCATTATTTAATAGATTGGCATAATTATACAAATAGATATAATTTTCTCAGTATATTATGCAAAAGTTGAGATGGGAATCCTAAATAGGTAGAGAATTGAGTAAGGACAGCTTTGTGGAGTAAAAGCTGTTCAAATTCACAGCCTGATGTAATAGCCCTACTAAATCATTCAAGTCAACCCACTGAAGTATGTTGATAGTACAGTAGTTGAATTAAAAATCAAATAATCTTTAAAGCTTCACTTGTTGTGATCTTATATGATCTCTACAAAACACAACAAATGAATAAAGAGAAATAAAGTGAAAGCTATCATGAACAACATGGGCACTTATGAATCAAGTTATTAAAAAAAAAACCTCCTACAAGATACCCTTGTTTGTTTGTTTTGGGTACATTGTACCTGATGACTTTGCCAAATTTAATTCCATGTACGTTAAGATCATAACCTATAATTATTCTCTAAATCAAACCTGTTATACTTTGTATCTAATACTTAGATATAGTAGAAAGAATAGACCTTCATTTGAACTGATATTTCAGCAGTCAGTGTGATGTGTGGTGGTGAAAAAAATTTGCAAAGTTTTAATGTACCAGCATGGTGAGATTAAGAAACTGTTTTGTAATTTAATCCCATTATATATTCATTTGTATTAGCTTGACTTATTTAAATTGTTAACTGATATCAAATAGATGTCATTTTCAAGTCACTTTCCAGCTCTTCCCATAGGGTTTGTGTTCTGTGCATATGTAATAAGTTTTTAAAAATAACCTCTAAATTCTTAGTCCTTTTTTTTTCATAACAGCCCTACTGGCCAGCAAGAATTGAGACTTCAAGTAATGTTTTATGTAAACTGATTATGGAAAATATTAAACATCCATATTAAATAACAGAAAGGATTTAGTGAATAGTCACCCATCCAGAAAGGGATGGAATTAGCACAGTCTACTTTGGAGAACAGCAACCATATGTAACCTAAGATAATGACATTGTTTTTATTTTTTATTTTATTTTTCAAACATTCTTTTCTTTTTTTTAACTTATTTTTTTATTTATTTTACAATACTATTCATTTATACATAATAGCCACGGATTCCCTTGTTCTCTCCCTTTCTGCCCCCCTCTCCTTCCCCCACAGCCCACTCCCCCATTCCCACCGCCTCCAGATCAAGGTCTCCCCCGAGGACTGGGATTGACCTGATAGAATCAGTCCAGGCAGGTCCAGTCCCCTCCTCCCAGATTGAGCCAAGCGTCCCTGCATAAGTCCCAGTTTTCAAACAGCTAACTCATGCAACAAGCCCAGGACCTGATACCACTGCCTAGATGCCTCCCAAACAGATCAAGCCAATCAACTGTCTCACCTATTCAGAGGGCCTGATACAGTTGGGGGCCCCTCAGCCTTTGGTTCATAGTTCATGTGTTTCCATTCATTTGGTTATTTGTCCCTGTGCTTTATCCAACCTTGGCTTCAACAATTCTCGCTCATATAGACCCTCCTCTTTCTCACTAATTAGACTCCCAGCGCTCCACCAGGGGCCAAGCCATGGATGTCTGCATCCAGATTCCTCAGTCCTTGGATGGGCTTTATGCCACAACTATTAGGGTGTTTGGCCATCCCATCACCAGAGTAGGTCAGTCCCGGCTGTCTCTCGACCATTGCCAGCAGTCTTTGTGGGGGTATCTTTGTGGATTTCTGTGGGCCTCTTTAGCTCTTTGTTTCTTCCTTTTCTCATGTGGTCTTCATTACCATGGTCTCCTTGTTCTCCCTCTCTGTTCTTGATCCAGCTAGAATCTCCCGCTCTCTTTACCTCGACCCTCGCCATTCATTGCTCCCACTCATGTCCAGGCTATTCATCTCATCCATCTCTCTGTGTCTTTCTTGGGGTCCCGTTTTCCAGGTAGCCTCACTGGTGATGTGAGTGATAATGACATTGTACTTCATTATTGTTTTCTACTATTTATCAAGAAATAACTCTTTTTAAAAGGCCAAGATTTGACTTCATTAGAGGAAATCTCACTCCTCTTTTATAAAATAGTAGTGCAGCTTGAATGAAAAATGTCCCCATGAAACCATGTGTTTAAGTACTTGGTTCATGGCTGGTAGTGCCACTTTGGAAGATTGTGGAATCTTTAGAAGGTGGTGCCTTAATGGAATAAGTGGATCACTAGAATCAAACCAGTATTTTATTTATATCCAGGTCCTATTTCTCATTTCTTCTCTGCTTCATGGCTTGTTGCAATGTGACAAGCCACCTCATGATTTCATCACAATACCCTTCCCTGTCATTATGGATGCTAGCCTCTCAAGGCCGTGCCTCCCTTATGTGGCTTCTTATCAGATATTTTTTCATAACAACAATAAGTCATTAATACAGAGAGTGAACTGCTAATATATGTAGAATTATAGATATTACACATAAAGCTTTGTCTATACAGTTAGAGTGGCAGCACATTAACAAAGAAGGGGCACTGGAGGTGAGTATGAGAAGCAAGGCTTCCATCATTCTAGTCATTATTATGTTCCTGAACCCTAGAGAAACACTGGACAAATAGTAATTTCTCAACAAATATTTGCAAAAAGAAAAAAGATAAAGAGTTTCACTTCATGTAAAATGAAAAATAGAGCACTATTTTTGTGGATTATGTATAACACATATGTATTATGAAAGCATAAATAAAAGGAAATCTTTGAGAGAAGGAAAGAGACTAGCAGACATAGGGACAAGAAATTGGAATGGGGGATAAATATGGACAAAGTACAATGACATAAGTGTGAGAAAATGTCATAATGAAATATTATTTTCTATACTATCTGAGATTAATTAAAATATCAGTTTCCATCGTATATGGGATGAGTACTAAATTTATATTTAGGATTCCAATACTTTTTTGAATCAGGTTCTTATCGATCTCTACACATACACCTGTCAATCAATTTGAGGAAATTTGTTTTCCTTCTGGTCATTAAATCCTAAACCTTCCACTTTTTACATTCCTTGTACTCTGTGATAGCTTGCATAAGAATTTCCACAACAGGTTCATATGTTTAAACATTTAGTTACTCAGGAGTGGCACTATTTGAAAGGATTAGAAGGGTGGTCTTGCTGGACTAGGTATGGCTTTGTTGGTAGAAGTGTGTCAATGGGGTGGGCTTTGAGATTTCAAAAGCCCAAGCCAGGCCTAGTATAATCTCCTTTTTCTCTTTGCCTGCAGCTCAGTATATAGCTTTCTGCTACTGCTCCAGTGCCGTATGTGCCATCATGCTCCCTGCCATGATGACAAAGGACTAAGCCTCTGAAACTGTAAGCAAACTCTAATTAAATGCTTTCATAAGTTGCCTTGGTCATGGTGTCTCTTTACAGCAGCAGGAGAGTGAATAAGATAGACTCAATATTTCATTTACTTGGAAGGCTCTTTTCTAATCCTGGCACATATGTGATCACCTCCTATTAGTTCTCGACACCAAGGTGAGTTCAAGGACACCTTCACTGTGTGTGTGGGGGGATCTCACTCCCACTTTTCCACAGGGTATTCTCGAGCAGGAGCAGCAGGAAATATTAAATAGAAGTATAGAGGGGAGAGAAACGGATAGAAAATACAGGATAGCCTCAAGAGGGCCTGAATCCTAATCCATTGGGCCCTGACTGTCTCTGTCAAAGGGCTTTTAAAGGAATGCCAAGGCATGGAGCAAAAGACCTCCCCCCAGCACAGCCAAGTGCAGACCATCTCAGACACCTGCACTCAGGCCCGTGGTCCAATCATCCTCTTTATGCAGACCTGCTGGGTAAAGCCACGAGGAAACCCAAATGGGCTCCAACAGGTCTCTCCTTCTTAATATATATATATAACAACTCCCCATTAAGAGCTCACAGCAATCTCTATAGCTCTCACACCTCCCAGTGAAGGAGTAGAGGATAGTAAAGATGGAATATCCTTTTTAGAATTGGTCTAAGGTGACTACAGCAGTCTTAGCTGCATCAAGCCCTATCTAAAAAAAAGAACAAACAAACAAACCAAAAAAAAAAAAAAAACATCTTGATACAACTGCATCAAACTTAAAGACTACCCTAGCTTCATTATTAACATAATAGATTGACATAATTGTAACATAAATATTGCTATACATAATTACAATTCTCTCAAACTTACATACAAAATCAAACTCTTAATAGAACCATTTGAAGCCGGGCGGTGGTGGCACACGCCTTTAATCCCAGCACTCGGGAGGCAGAGCCAGGCGGATCTCTGTGAGTTCGAGGCCAGCCTGTCTCGAAAAACCAAAAAAAAAAAAAAAAAAAAAAAAAAAAAAAAAAAAAAAAAGAACCATTTAAATTACTTGCTAACAAAACATAGGATAAACTTCTGATGTATTCACATCGAACATCAATGTTTCCTTGACTTCCCCAAACCGTGGTGCATCAATATCAATAGGTTAACATAATAACTCATAAATATTACTATACACAAGTTTGATGTGAGCCTCTCTGTGGGAAGAGCTGTGTTTGGTGGGCCTTGAAGGGGCGGATTTAGGGAAAGAGATGGGGGAGAGGAGTTGAGGTGGATCTTTTACCAGACTCCTTCCAAACACCCAGAAAGGCCCTTCCTCTGGTAAAAGAGAGAGAGAGAGAGAGAGAGAGAGAGAGAGAGAGAGAGAGAGAGAGAGAGAGAGAGAGAGAGAGAGAGCTTTTCTCCTGGATAGAAGTATAGAGGGGAGAGAAACAGATAGAAAATATGGGATAGCCTCAAGAGGGCCTGGATCCTAATCTATTGGGCCCTGACTGTCTCTGCCAAAGGGCTTTTAAAAGAATGCCAAGGGGTAGAGCAAAAGATCTGTCATCGTCACGTCCCCCTCCCTGCCCCCTGCACAGCCAAGTGCAGACCATCTCAGACACCTGCACTCAGGCCCGTGGTCCAATCATCCTCTTTATGAGATCTGCTGGGTTAAAGGCACTAGGAACTTGAACGGGCTCCAGCACTTCACTTCCTTCATTTACTGTCCTGTCATACTCACCAATCCCAGCACACTTAATCTAAGTCATGCCTGCCTTATTTTTGTTTGTTTGTTCATTTTTGAAATTGTAATTTAATCCCATTTCTCCTTTCCCTTCCCACGCTCCTTCTTCACAGTCTTTACCAGAGTTCACTATGATATTAATTGTGTACTTTCTCTTTGTCAGTCTCTAATTCATAATCAACCTTGACAGCCCAGCAATTAAGCTCACTTGCCATGTATTCTCCGGCCTATAGTTTAATGCAGAAATATTATTATATATGCTTAATAGTGCAATGTTATGGAATTCAGAAACATTTTTATGTATGTTTAATAATACAATGTTAGAGGTTGGAGGTATGCTCAAAAATTAAAAGCATTACTGCTCTTTTAAAATACCTAAATTTGGTCCACAATACCCTCCTCACACAACTCACAACTCTCTCCAACTCCAGCTCCAGGAGATCTGAAATGCCTCTTCTGGCCACCAGGGCCACTATAATCACATGCACATAACTGCACACGAGAGTGGACACACACATACACACACACACACACACACACACAATTTTAAAAACAAACTTAATATTTGAAAAGTAATATAATATTTAATGTTTATACCCATATTGATGTTCATATTCAACATTATATAAGTATTTAAATTTTGAACTATACTAAAAGAATTCTAATTTTTTTTATCTCTGAAGTGGCATGAGACAAGCTCATCTCAGTGAACTATTTTTACCAGTAACTACATTGGCATATATAATATAAATATGCCAGATGTCATGTTATTTATTCAACATAGTAAAGAAAAAAGAACAATAAAACACTTCTGGGTGGATCTATTTTGTTTTTATTTTTCTCTTGTGAGAAGACTAATAAAATGTCAGTGTACACATAATGTATTTTAGAATTGATAGTGTTTACTTGAGGGAGGAGCCTAAGTATTAAAATCTCCCCCAATCTGCCTTTCCTTAAATTCCTTAAATTTTTAGAAAGGCCACAGTTTCCTCCATGGTAGGCCCATCAGAACAGAGACACATGTGTCCAAAATCTCTTTTCATTTAGAAGATATTACACTTTTGTTTTTAGTTTGTCTCTACTGATAGTGTAGTGACAGGAATCTTCCCGGAGGAAGGCTTGGGCTGGAGCAGGTTCTCATGGCTGTTTAATACTTCCCCAGTAGTCCTATGCAGGCTTGCTGCAAATAAACATAGACTTTCTCCTTTTCTTTCTCACAAACTCACATTTTGTAGGCACCAATAAATCTAGGAAGAAAATTATATAAATTGATTCTTAGCCTGGAAATTGTTACCTTCTTCATTAATAAATGAGAAATATATAATTATATTCAATTTAAAGATGAGGATCCAGACATATGAAAAATGTATCCACAAGCAATGAACAATATTTGGAGGAATGTAGAAAGTCATTTATGCTTTGAGTTTGCTCCACAGTTTTTATCAACGGAAATTATAAATAAATGAACTTTTTCCTGAATTCAATTCTCATGTTGACCTCTTCTTCCCTGAACTTCTGCCCTATACTTGTACAGGCTTTTAATTAGAAACTCTTATTTGTTATTTTCTGTACCCCATTTTCTTTTATTACACATAAGCATTTTACTTGCCACAGATTGACCCACCCAAATCCCTATCCTTACCTTGTATCATACTGATGAATATTACTGGGCAAATAAGTCATAATCCTGCATAAAATAAGTTAACTGTTTAAAAACAAATCATTGCTCATTCTAGAATTTCTTTGGGGAACTCTCTGTGTATGTGGTTGGGTGGCCACGTAAAGCCTTACACATATGGTAGTCAGAGGACAATTTATAGTAGTCAGTTCCTGCCTGCCAACTGGGGATTGAACTAAGCTCTTCAATCTTGGCAGCGGGTATGTTTTTTCTATGAAGCTACTTCTCCAGCCCTGTAGTCTCTAATTTATCCAAATTACCAATATAACTAGTGTTCATTTGTGTCTTAGTTCAAATCTACCATCAGCAGTCATGGAGTGTAATACAGTTCAGAGTGATCAGCTTCATCCATAGTACAGAGGAAATGACCCCACATACTTTGGCTATGTGCATATTTTTTGGGTGTATCAACAGTGTATACCTTTGTAATGATCACAGCTGGTGTTAGATGCTTTTTCCCTTAAACAATTATTAATACTTAATATATGAAGAATAGTTAGGATAGTATTGAGACAAATCTATTCTTTTTCAATAATTAGGATACTGGGACCCAAAAGGGTAAAAAATAAAAAAAATTGTTAAGAATAAATAAAATAAATTATTAGCTTTCTTTGTGGGTGATTAAAAGTACTGAAATATGTCAAGAAGCTGAAGTAACTTGGAATTTTCTGGTATAGTAAAATAAATTAGACAATGTTTGCATAAGGACTGCTCTGATATAAATTGTTTATAAAAAGTTGATTTATTCAAATTAATGCCTTCATGGATGCACTGATAAGCAAGTTATTAATTCACTCATTTAGTCAGCAAACACTGACTGAGAACCTACTTTATTCTGAGCACCAAGGAATGAAGACAAACATAACAGGATGTCTGCCCTTCAGATGTTCATAGCCCAGAATGATGACAGACATGTAAATATGAGAGATATTCCACTGCACGACAAGTGATAACCAAGGTGTACGTAAGGTGCAGGAGAGACTGGAATACAAGGAGAGTATGTCACTCTCTGGGGAAATGGGAACGGGATATAGGAAGTTAGTAGAAGGGAATTTAGCAAGTGCAATAGATAATTAAACAAAGAATGAACACTGAAACATAAAGAAAAATATTTCAGTACTTACAACAATTGTGTCTGTAGGATGAAAAATATGTGGATGGGTTAATATAATCATAGTCCCTTTGAGAACATTAGATTTTCAAGTTTAGGTAAAGAAGTTCAGATAGAAAATGAAAAGTGAAAAATTAAACCACATCTCTATGAAGTTAATTAATTCTTCAACCTACCCAGCACTTTATTAGTGAGCTAAGAATGAACACAAAACCACAATATTAGTATTTACAAACATCACAGCTGGCTGAGAAGTAACAGCAGAGACAGAACAAGTCAGAAATACTGGTAGACTAGAGAAGTAGAAGAAAACATTGAGCTTTAGCATAAGAACAACAATTTAGAAAAGAAAAATAAGAAACAAAAACGTCAAATTTTAGTAATTTATAAAACTGAAAAGCTATTATAAATAGTTTACAGAGTGCCTCTCAAGACATCACATAAGTATGTGTTAGCCTGGAGAAATGTGTCAATAAGGTATGGTATCATGTGTTGTTGAAAATTAAAGGAAATCCAAGGAATTAACTGCCTATGACATATGTGATGAGAAGTTTGTCTACTTTCCTAAAGAATGCAAAGTCTTGAAGAAAAGTACTCTTTAGCAACTGTGTAGTCAATACAATACAATGAATTATGGACAAATGTCAATGGGAAACTCCTCAAACAGGTTCTTCTAAAGGAATAGGTGGCAAGCTCTCTGTGTTTGCATTTACTCCAAAACTCTGAGTAACTTCTCAAGGATATGCTGCAAAAAATATCCTGTGTAAGAATACTGGTTTTTGAAGATTTTTAAAGTGGATTTAACTGGAAATAATTTTGAAATATTAAAATTGAAGGTCAAGTGAGATGGCAGAAAGGAACAAAAGGAAAAAGAGAGAAAACAGCTAAGCAGAGGCTTCACTACACACAGCAGGCAGTGATCTGGGCACACTTTTTTTATTTTATAATTTAATTTAATTTTACATGCCAGCCATGAATTCCCCTGTCCTCCCTCCTCCCACTCCCTCTCCTGCCCTCCCCCAGCCCACCCCCATTCCCATCTCCTCCAGGGCAAGGACTCCCCTGGGGATTCAGCTCAGCCTGGTAGATTCAGTGGAGGCAGGTCCAGTCCCCTCCTCCCTTCACCCAGGCTGAGCGAAGTGTCCCTGCATAAGCCCCAGGCTCCAAAAAGCCAGCTCATGCACTAAGGACAGGTCTTGGTCCCACTGCCTGTGGCCTCCCATACAGTTCAAGCTAATCAACTGTCTCACTTATCCAGAGGGCCTGATCAAGTTGGGGGCTCCTCAGCTCTTGGTTTATAGTTCATGTGTTTCCACTAGTTTGGCTATTTGTCCCTGTGCTTTTTCCAATCATGGTCGGTCTCAACATCTCTTGCTCATATAATCCCTCCTCTTTCTCACTCAGGATTGGACTCCTGGAGCTCCACCTGGGGCCTGGCCGTGGATCTCTGCATCTGCTTCCATCAGTCCTTGGATGAGAGTTCTACCACGGCAGTTAGGGTGTTTGGCAATCCTCTCACCAGAGTAGGTCAGTTGGGCTTTCTCTAGACCATTGCCAACAGTCTATTGTGGGGGTATCTTTGTGGATTTCTGTGGGCCTCTCAGGCACTTTGCTTTTTCCTATTCCCATGGGGTCTTCATTTATCATGGTCTCTTATTCCTTGTTCTCCCTCTCTGTTCTTGATCCAGCTGGGATCTCCTGCTCCCATAACCTCTCATTCCCCTGACCCTTGCCCTTCATTAACGCCCCCTCATGTCCAGTTTACTCATGTAGATCTCATCCCTTTCTCTGTCATTGGGTGATCCCTGTGTCTTTCTTAGGGTCCTGTTTTCTAGGTAGCCTCCCTGGAGTTGTGAGTAGCAGTCTAGTCATCCTTTATTTTACATCTAGTATGTACCTATGAGTGAGTACATACCATGTTTGTCTTTCTAAATCTGGGTTACCTCACTCAGGATGATTTTTTCTGCAAATCTCATGATGACATTGTTTTTCTCTTCTGAGTAGTATTCCATTGTGTATATGTACCACATTTTCTTTATCTATTCTTCAGTTAAAGGGCATCTAGGTTGTTTTCAGGTTCCGGCTATTACAAATAATGCTGCTATGAACATAGTTGAGCATGTGCCCTTGTGGTATGATTGAGATTTCCTTGGGAAAATATGCCCAAGAGTGGGCGCACACTTTTTTAAGTGTAGATTTTTGCAAAATGATAGTGTTTTTTTAACTACCATAAAGATATGTTGTTTTTTGTATATTACATTTTTTTGTCACATAATGGCCAAAAGACTTAATAGAATTCAGATTCAGGACTCCTGGAAATCTATAATTTCATATAAGAAGCATATAACATGGTGTCTTAAGCTTCACATTTGAGCAAATACATTCACACACCAGAAATCCATTCTGCAGTCAATAATACATGGTCTTTGCCCAGCTGTGTTCGAGTTGTAGACTCCTTTTCACAAAACACAATGACAATAAGTCAATAAGGTAGACTCAAATGAAATTCTTAACAACTCTGAATTGAATTCTTGACTAAGAACAGTCTCCTGAACTCTTAACAATATGCATCTGTCCTAATTCCTTAGATCCAGATAGCAAACCAGCCCAGTAGCTGGTCCCAAGCCTGTTTATCTGATGTGACTACTTCCTTCCATAGTGATCAAGATAAAGGCATCCTGTCCACGAATACAAATGCATCCTTTGTTAGGGCTGCTGGAGCTTGATTTTTTTGTCTCCTAGCCAGCATTTGAGATGAGCAGAACAACCAAGAGAACAACAATCTTAGAGGAAAAGCAATAGAGACTGGATAAGGCAGATTTAAACCTTGCAACATGTTTAAATAACTAGACTTCACAAATACCTACTGCTGCCTTGCTCTTACTGGACAGCCCAGAATATGGCTTTAATTCAATCTACAAGCATTCTAGAAAGTACTTTAAGAAAGAGAAGAAAACATCTGTGTCTGTATATGCTACTCTAGGGAAAAATAGTGACCCAAAGAGTGAATAATGCACAGAATATCAGCAAGAAGACCAAAGAGGGGGAGGTTTCAATGGCCTGGAGGGTGATATAAAAGCTGCTTGAAGACTTTCTGTGTGTTAAGGGAGGAACTAAATACTCCTGAAACATCAAGTTTTCAGAAGAAATGATACTGAAAATTTTGATCTGGCAGGAATGTTGTCTTAGAGTTCTCTAGAGGAGTGGAATTAATGAGATCAATATATATTTCAATATATATTGCAAATGGATTTATTAGATTGGCTTATATGATGAGGTGGAAAAATTCCAACAATGGCTGTCTGCTGGTTTAAAAGAAAATGGCCCCCAAAGGGAGTGGCACTATTTCGAGGTGCAGCCTTATTAGAGGAAGTGTTTCACTGTGGAGACAGACTTTGAGGTCTATTTTGCTCAACCCTGAGTGTAACAGGCAGTTGACTTCCTGTTGCCTGAAATATGTAGCACTCTCAGCTTCAGCACCATGTCTGCCTGCATGCTTCCATATTCTCCATTGTGATGATCATGGACTGAACCTCTGAAACTGTAAGTGAGGCACACCAATTAAATGTTTTCTTTATAAGAGTTGCTGTGGTCATGGTGTCTCTTCACAGCAATAAAAACCCTAACTAAGAAAATGTTTTACACTAGAGAGGTATAATATACATTTAGTTGTTCAGTACATAAGACAGGCTGTCTTGGCACTCAATTTGGGTCAAAGGTCTGGAGGATTCCTGGAACTCCACCAATCTTCAGTATTGGAAGCTAGAAGAAGCTGCTTCTCATATGAAGGAAGGAAGCAGGATCTGGGAGACAGTAAATGAACTTGCCAACAAAAAAATGAAAGCAGAACATTCTAAAAAAAAATCCTTCCTCTAACACATCAAACTCAGTGTTTACGACTTTGCTCTCTTATATGACAAAAAAAGCCTAGTTTTAACCGCATATCACCATCATTTTCTGCATGCCTGTAGGCTCTCTACTTCTACCTAGATTGCACATCTGGATCCATTACTAAATAGCTACTTATAGTAAAAAGGTCACTTTTTAATTTATTTTTGAATCTCAACACTGAATTTTAAAATGTTTCTTGAATCTTAGCCTCAGAGGTGTTGTAGCTAACTACAGATGATGATGCAAACCATGAAGTGTTGAGTTCATTCTGAAATGTAATTTATCTTACAAAATTGTTTGATTTTTTTACTCAAATTTCTCTCCTTTAAAATGAATGTGGTTAATAAAGTATAGCTTTCAGGAATTTCCTGTCAAGAAAGTGAAGTTGAATTGAGTTGTAACAAAATTGGTTAAGCTGACAATACGATGGGAAATCTGCTGGAGTTGGTAGTGTTGGTTATACAGAATACTAAGTAGAATTGTGAAGGTTGTGAGTCATACCTGAGAGGGATCTATAGGTTCAAGGCCTATAATCAGATATTTATCTGGTTTGAAGAAAAAAAGGAAGAATAGAAGCAGAACAAACTAAGAGCTTAGATAAAAGGAAGGAAGGACACTTCATTTCAGCAGGTATTGGGGCTATCTGCATTATCATATGACCCATGAAAATCCTCAAACTCTGAAAATAATTTGCACAATTATAAAGTATAGTTAACTCCCTGCAATGTAGCTAGATCCTCTTTTGATTACACACAAAGAAAACAATAAGGAAAGCATATGTGTATTGCATTTTTCCTTTTAAATCTTATGAAGGAACAGAGGAACCACTTAGTGAGTGAAGACTTGTATGATATAACCCTCTTATTAAATAAGAACCACAGAGCCAATACAGAGATGAAAGCCAAGAGGTCAGAGCAATAGCTAAGAGCTAAAAACCTTACCCTTCACTGTCGCTGTACCTCTCCGAAAAAGAGCTACTTCCTGTGTCTGTCTTTTTTTATAGAGTTTCTGTTCTGCCTTCTCATTGGTTTTTAAACCCAATCCACATGACATCCTAGTCACTGCCTGTCTATACAGACCTCCAGGTCTTCTATTGTTGGTATTGAGATTAAAGGCATGTGTCTCCAATGCTGGCTGTATCCTTGAACACATACAGATCTACCTAGCTCTGCCTACCAAGTGCTGGGATTAAAGGTGTGCACCAACGCCGCTCAGCTTCTGCTATGGCTTGTTAATAGCTCTGACCCCCGGGCAACTTTATTTATTAACATACAAATCACATTTCAGTACAAATAAAATATCACTATAAACTTGTTTGATTGTATGTGTATTTTTTTTTCCCCTGTGGGACATACAGACTTTATTTTATTTTTTTTTTATTTTACAACACCATTCAGTTCAACATAATAGCCACAGATTCCCCTGTTCTCCCCCTCTCACCCCCTCCCCCTCCCCCCAGCCCACCCCCCCATTCCCACCTCCTCCAGATCAAGGTCTCCCCCGAGGACCGGGATCAACCTGGTAGACTCAGTCCAGGCAGGTCCAGTCCCCTCCTCCCAGATTGAGCCAAGCGTCCCTGCATAAGTCCCAGGATTCAAACAGCCAACTCATGCAACAAGCCCAGGACCCGGCACCAACGCTCAGCTGCCTCCCAAACAGATCAGGCCAAATGACTGTCTCACCCATTAAGGGGGCCTGATCCAGTTGGGGGCCCCTCAGCCTTTGGTTATAGATCCTGTGCTTCCATTCATTTGGTTATTTGTCCCTGTGCTTTATCCAACCTTGGCTTCAACAATTCTCGCTCATATAAACCCTCTTCTTTCTCAATAATTAGACTCCCAGTGCTCCACCAGGGGCCCAGCCGTGGATGTCTGCATCCAGATTCCTCAGTCCTTGGATGGGGTTTATGGCACAACTATCAGGGTGTCTGGCCATCCCATCACCAGAGTAGGTCAGTTCCTGCCATCTCGCGACCATTGCCAGCAGACTTTTGCAGGGGTATCTTTGTGGATCTCCGTGGGCCTCCCTAGCTCTCTGCTTCCTCCCCTTCTCATGTGGTCTTCATTTACCATGGTCTCCTATTCCTTGTTCTCCCTCTCTTTTCTTGATCCAGCTAAGATCTCCCAATCTCTTTCCCTCGACCGTCGCCCTTCATTGTTCCCACTCATGACCAGGCTGTTCATGTAGATCTCGTACATTTCTCCGTGTCTTTTTTGGGGTCCCGTTTTCCAGGTAGCCTCACTGGTGATGTGAGTAGCAGTCCAGTCATCCTTGTTCCACATCTAGCATCTTCCTATGAGTGAGTACATACCATATTTGTCTTTCTGAGTCTGGGTTACCTCACTCAGGATGATTTTTTCTAGATCCATCAATTTGCCTGCAAACTGTATGATGTCATTGTTTTTCTCTGCTGAGTAGTATTCCATTGTGTATATGTGCCACAATTTATTTATCCATTCTTCAGTTGAAGGGCATCTAGGTTGTTTCCAGGTTTTGGCTATTACAAACAATGCTGATATGAACATAGCTGAGCAAGTACTCTTGTGGTATGATTGAGCATTTCTTGGGTATATGCCCAGGAGTGGTATAGCTGGATCTTGGGGGAGATTGATTCCCAATTTTCTAAGAAAGTGCCATATTGATTTCCAAAGTGGTTGTACAAGCTTGCATTCCCACCAGCAGTGGAGGAGAGTTCCCCTAGTTCCACATCCTCTCCAGCATAAAGTATCTTCAGTTTTTTTTTTTTTTTTTTTTTTTTTTTTTTGATCTTAGCCACTCTGACAGGCTTAAGATCATTGGTATCTCAGAGTTGTTTTGATTTGCATAATATCAGGATAATCATAATCCTGATGATTAGGGATGTTGAGCAATTCCTTAAATGTCTTTCAGCCATTTGGGTTTCCTCTGTTGAGAATTCTCTGTTTAATTCTAAAGCCCATTTCTCAATTAGACTGTTGGTCATTTTGATGTCTAATTTCTTGAGTTCCTTATATATTCTGGATATCAGTCCTCTGTCACATGTGGGGTTGGTGAAGATCTTTTCCCATTCTGTAGGCTGTCACTTTGCCTTGTTGACCGTATCCTTTGCTCTACAAAAGCTTCTCAGTTTCAAGAGGTCCCATTGATTGATTGTTTGTCTCAGTGTCTGCGCTACTGGTGTTATATTTAGGAAGTGATCTCCTATGCCAAGCGTACAAGACTATTTCCTACTTTCTCTTCTAGCAGGTTCAGAGAGCTGGATTTATGTTGAGGTCTTTGATCCACTTGGACTTAAGTTTTGTGCACGGTGACAGATATGGATCTATTTGCAGCCTTCTACACGTTGATATCCAGTTATGCCAGCACCATTTGTTGAAGATGCTTTCTTTTTTCCATTGTACACTTTTGGCTTCTTTGTCAAAAATTATATGTCCATAGGTGTGTGGGTTAATGTCAGGGTCTTCAATTCGATTCCATTGGTCCACATGTTGGTTTTTATGCCAATACCAAGCTGTTTTTATTACTGCAGCTCTATAGTGGAGCTTGAAGTCAGGGATTGTGATGCCTCCAGAAGTTGTTTTATTGTACAGGTTTCTTTTAGCTATCCTGGGTTTTTTGTTTTTCCATATGAAGTTGAATATTATTCTTTCCAGGTCTGTGAAGAATTGTGTTGGTATTTTGATGGGGATTGCATTGATTCTGTAAATTGCTTTTGGTAAGATTGCCATTTTTACTATGTTAACCCTGCCTATCCATGAGCATGGGAGATCTTTCCATTTTCTGAGATCTTCTTCAATTTCTTTTTTCAGGGACTTAAAGTTCTTGTCATATAGGTCCTTCACTTGCTTGGTTAGTGTTACCCCAAGGTATTTTATGTCATTTTTGGCTATTGTAAAGGGTGATGTATCTCTAATTGCCTTCTCAGCTTCTTTGTCCATTGTATATAGGAGGGCTACTGATTTTTTTGAGTTGATCTTGTATCCTGCTATGTTGCTGAAGGTGTTTATAAGCTTAATCAATTCCTGGGTAGAATCTTTGGGGTCACTCAAGTATACTATCATGTCATCTGCAAATAGGGAGAGCTTGACTTTTTCCTTTCCAATTTGAATCCCCTTAATCTCCTTATGTTGTCTTATTGCTCTGGCTAGAACTTCAAGTACTATATTGAATAAGTATGGGGAGAGTGGACAGCCTTGCCTCGTTCCTGATTTTAGTGGAATTGCTTTGAGTTTCTCTCCATTTAATTTGATGTTGGCTGTTGGTTTGCTATATATTGCCTTTATTATGTTTAGGTATGTTCCCTGGATTCCTGATCACTCCAAGACTTTTATCATGAAGGGGTGTTGGATGCCTTTCTGCATCTAGTGAGATGATCATGTGGTTTTTTTCTTTGAGTTTGTTTATATGGTGTATTACATTGATGGACTTTCGTATGTTGAACCACCCTTGCATCCCTGGGATGAAGCCTACTTGATCATGGTGGATAATTGTTCTGAGAGTCTGTTTGCCAGTATTTTATTGAGTATTTTTGCATCAATGTTCATGAGGGAGATCGGTCTGTAGTTCTCTTTCTTTGTTGCATCCTTGTTTGGTTTAGGAATCAGGGTAATTGTAGCCTCATAGAAGGAGTTTGGTAATGTTCCTTCTGTTTCTATTATGTGGAACAATTTAGAGAGTATTGGTATTAACTCTTCTTTGAAGATCTGGTAGAATTCTGCGCTGAAACCATCTGGTCCTGGGCTTTTTTTGGTTGGGAGACTTTTAATGACTGTTTCTATTTCCTTAGGGGTTATTGGACTATTTAAATAGTTTATCTGGTCTTGATTTAACTTAGGTATGTGGTACCTATCCAGAAAAATGTCCATTTCTTTTAGGTTTTTCAGTTTTGTGGAGTAGAGGTTTTTGAAATATGACCTTATAATTCTCTGGATTTCCTCAATGTCTGTTGTTATGTCCCCCTTTTCATTTCTGATTTTGTTGATTTGGATTCTCTCTCTGTCTTTTGGTTAGTTTGGATAAGGGCTTGTCTATCTTGTTGATTTTCTCAAAGAACCAACTCTTTGTTTCATTAATTTTTTGTATTATTCTCTTAGTTTCTAATTTATTAATTTCACCTCTCACTTTGATAATTTCCTGGCATCTATTCTTCCTGGGAGACTTTGCTTCTTCTTGTTCTAGAGCTTTCAGATGTGCTGTTAAGTCACTAGTGTGGGATTTCTCCAACTTCTTTATGTGGGCATTTAGTGCTATGAATTTCCCTCTTAACACTGCTTTCATAGTGTCCCATAAGTTTGGGTATGTGGTGTCTTCATTTTCATTGATCTCTAGGAAGTCTTTAATTTCTTTCTTTATTTCTTCCTTAACCCATTGGTGATTCAGTTGAGCATTATTCAGTTTCCATGAGATTGTAGGTTTTCTGTAGTTTTTGTTGTTGTTGAAATCTAACTTTAAACCATGGTGGTCTGATAGACCACAGGAGGTTATTCTAATTGTTTTGTATCTGTTGAGATTTGCTTTGTGGCCAAGTATGTGGTCGATTTTAGAGAAAGTTCCATGGGGTGCTGAGAAGAAGGTATATTCTTTCTTGTTAGGATGGAATGTTCTGTAGATATCTATTAGGTCCAATTGGGTCATGACATCAGTTAAGTCCTTTATTTCTCTGTTAAGTTTCGATTTGGGAGATCTGTCCAGTGGTGAAAGTGGGGTGTTGAGATCTCTCACTATTAATGTGTGGGGTCTTATATGTGGTTTAAGCTTTAGTAATGTTTCTTTTACATATGTGGGTGCCCTTGTGTTTGGGGCATAAATGTTCAGAATTGAAACTTCATCTTGGTGGATCTTTCCTGTGATGAGGATGTAATGTCCATCTTGATCTCTTTTGATTGATTTTAGTTTGAAGTCTATTTTGTTGGATATCAGGATGGCTACCCCTGCTTGTTTCTTAAGACCATTTGATTGGAAAGTCTTTTCCAAGCCTTTTATTCTTAGGTAGTGTCTGTCTTTGAATTTGAGATGTGTTTCTTGTATGCAGCAAAAAGATGGGTCCTGGTTTCGTATCCATTCTGTATGTCTATGTCTTTTTATAGGTGAATTAAGTCCGTTGATATTAAGGGATATTAATGACTGGTGATTCTTAATCCCTGTTATTTTTGGTGGTAGTGTGTGTGTACTTCTCTTCTTTGGGGTTTACTGTTGTGGCTTTATCTATTGCCTGTGTTTTCGAGTGTATATCTGACTTCCCTCGGTTGGAATTTTCCTTCTAGTGCTTTCTGTAGGGCTGAGTTTGTGGATAGGTATTGTTTAAATCTGGCTTTGTCTTCAAATGTCTTGTTCCTTCCGTCTATGATGATTGAAAGTTTTGCTGGGTATATTAGTCTGGGCTGACATCCATGGTCTCTTAGTGTCTGCATTACGTCTGTCCAGGTCCTTCTGGTTTTCAAAGTCTCCATTGAGAAATCAGGTGTTATTCTGATGGGTTTACTTTTATAGGTCACTTGGCCTTTTTCCTTGGCTGCTCTTAATATTCTTTCTTTATTCTGTACATTTAGTTGTTTAATTATATGTGTCGAGGGGACTTTTTGGGGGATCTAGTCTGTTTGGTGTTCTATAGGCTTCTTGTATCTTCATAGGCATTTCCTTCTTTAAGTTGGGAAAGTTTTCTTCTATAATTTTGTTGAATATATTTTCTGTGCCTTTGAGTTGGTATTCTTCACCTTCTTCTATCCCTATAATTCGTAGGTTTGGTCTTTTCATGGTGTCCCAGATTTCTTGGACATTTTGGTTCATGACTTTGTTGGCTTTAGTGTTTCCTTCAACTGATGAAACTATTTCTTCTACTGTATCTTCAATGCCAGAAATCCTCTCTTCCATCTCTTGCATTCTGTTGGTTATACTTGCATCTGAAGTTCCCGATCTTTTACTCAGGTTTTCTATTTCCAGCATTCCCTCTGTTTGTGTCTTCTTTATTTTTCAATTTCCCTTTTCAGTTCTTGGACTGTTTCCTTTGCTTGTTTCATTGCTTTTTCATGATTTTCTTTCAGTGCTTTATTGTTTTCTTGCAGGACTTTATTGTTTTCTTCCAGGACTTTATTGTTTTCTTGGAGGGCTTTATTGTTTTCTTCTAATTTGTTTGCCCTTTCCTCTAGTTGTTTACAGCGTTCTTCCAATTTTCTTGTCTTTTCCTCTACACAAGCCTCTACCTTCTTCATGAAGTTACTCATAAGGCTTCTTTCTTCTGCTTCTTCCAATTTTTGGTGTTCAGGTCTAGATGTTGGAGGCGGGCTAGTTCTGGTGATGCTGTATTCCTCTTCATTTTGTTGTATGTACTTCTGCCTTGATGTCTGCCCATCTCCTGTGGTTCCTTCTTGGTCTTATCAGTGTACTTGTTTCAGAAAGAGCTGTCAGATTCAGGAAGTCTCTCTCTCTTGTCCAAAAGGGAGTTCTCTTGTCCAACTCTCTGGTCCAGAAGGGAAGTCGGGGGCCTGTATGTGTATTCTTAACATGGGCATGTCCATGCTAAGGATTTCAAGGCCTTGCTCCCATGTGAAATTGAAAATACTGTTTCCTCATTTGGATCAAGCTCAAAAGTGTTGATTCTCTTGGGGGACTGATTGAGTGAGTAACCAATGCGTGCAAAGACTAGCAATAACAGCTTCCTGCTATGATGATATTTTATTTGTACTGATATGTGATTTTATTTGTATGTTAATAAATAAAGTTGCCTGGGGGTCAGAGCTAATAGCAAGCCATAGCAGAGCTGGGCATTCGTGGTTCATGTCTTTAATCCCAGCACTTGGTAGGCAGAGCTAGGTAGATATCTGTGTGGTCAGGGTACAGCCAGCATTGGAGACACATGCCTTTAATTTCAATACCAACCATAGAAGACCTGGAGGTCTGTATAGACAGGCAGTGACGAGGCAGTCGTGTGATCGGGTTTACAACCAATGAGAAGGCAGAACAGGAAGTCTATATAAAGACAAACACACAGGAAATAGGTCTCTCTTGGCTGAAGAGGATCGCTGAAGCAGGAAGGGTAAGGCTCTTAGCTCTGACCTCTTGGGCTTTTATCTTTACATTGGCTCCATGTTTCTTATTTAATAAGATGGTTACATCTACATTTGGTGCCCACTGTGACAAGAATCCATTAAAAACCACTTGACTTGGTTTGGCAACAGGTCTGGTTTCCTGCCTGGGGAGCTGGCTCCATAGTTCGGGCCCAGGTTGGCTGTTTCTGTCAACTCACAATTTTATGGAAGTTGCTTGCATGTACTTTTCATTCTTATTTTTGTTAGCCAATATTATTTCCTTCTTGGGTCTCTGAGGGAGTTGAAGATTAGTTAGTTATATAGTTGAAGATTAATTAGGATAGAAAGTGAATTAGATACAATAGGATAAATAATGGAATTATTTTCTCTGAATTTGTCAAATACAATTGAACTAGACATTGTTTAGGTATTTATTACTTGTATATATTGTATATAGTTATTGTACTTTTGTATATCTTTTTTCTTATGTTAGTTATAAGCTTTTTCCTTTTTTCTTTTTATTAAAATAGAAAATGGGAAATATGGTGATATTTTATTTGTATTAAAATGTTATTTGTATGTTAATAAATAAAGTTGCCCAGGGGTCAGTGCTATTAGCAAGACATAGAAAAGCTTGGCTTTCTTCTTTGCATTGGTTCTGTGTTTCTTATTTAATAAGATGGTTGATTACATCTACAAAAAGTATTGAAGTCCAGCAATCAAAACCCCCCTTTGACTCATCTTGCTAACATACCCAATTAAAATTAAACACCTCACCATAACACAGGGTGTTTTGTACCTTTTGTACCTTTATAAACTGTCATTTTCCTATGTGCCACATCTGTCTCCTCTCTATCCAGAGGCAAAATGTTCCTGCTTTCTTTCCCTTTTTCTCTTCCCCTTTTCTCTCTTCCTCTATCTCCTGTCTTTGTCTCTTCTCCTTGATCTCTGTCCCTTTGAGGCAAATAAGTCTCCGTTGAGCTGAGAACTTGGTCTTAGGCTGTCTTGAGCTGACTTTGAGGTTCCCTACACTGGCTTTGAATGCTTTTCTAAGAACTTCAGTCGACAATGTGAAAGAGAAAGAAGCAAGCAAAAGTCATCCTTATTAATAGCTGCAGATATCTAGGCACTAAACCAGGCTCTAAAAAAATGTCACCTACAAAAATTTTGAGAAACACCAGATTCGGTTCCTCTCTGATTCAGCCACTTGGTTAGAGTGGGCTGTCATTGCCCTTGCTGGGCCAGGTTACTATAGAGGCCAATTTAAGGCACAAGGCTGTGTTGAAATGTTTCTGCTCCGTGCTGGAAGAGGCTCAACCTTTCTAAATGTCAATGCTGTATTTGCCTTAGGTTGCCATTCCTTCTTTTTAGGCTGTGAATTCTGTAGTACATTTAAATTTCATTTGTTTTATATTTGTGCCTTTTAAAGATTTATTTTATTACTCATTTATGAAGATGTGTGTAGGGTGTGGGTGTATATGTACATGTGAGCTCTGATTTTATTTATTTATTTATTTATTTATTTATTTTGGTTTTTTGAGACAGGGTTTCTCTGTGTAGCTTTGCGCCTTTCCTGGGACTCACTTGGTAGCCCAGGCTGGCCTCGAACTCACAGAGATCCGCCTGGCTCTGCCTCCCGAGTGCTGGGATTAAAGGCGTGTGCCACCACCACCCGACTGAGCTCTGATTTTAATCTCACTCTGTTTACTAAGTACTTCTTCTATGCTGAATAGCAATTTTCTTCAAGATTAATTCTCCATTTTAGAGGAAAATTCATTAAGATTCAGATTGTTCCAAGAGGAGGCAACATATCTGGCCACTGTACACTCTACAAAGAGCTCAACAACTTTCCAGGACTTCCTTAAGCTTAGGAGGTAAAAACCTCAAAGGCTTCAGGAAGTTCCTGAGCAGTAAGGACGTCCCAGAGACACTCTCAGAGTTAGCTGAGCTTCCTGAAAGAGGCTCAGACCCACTAACCAACCTAGGAAGCTCACATTGCAGCCTGATGGGCTGTCTTCTGGCTGCCAGCATAGGCCAGACTCCCTGTTTTCCTGAGCTGTCAGCCATGTGGGGGTGGAGCTTTGGAAATGCAGGTGCCACTGAGTTTTTTCTAATAAACCCTTTACCCATATTTCTGTAAGAAACCCCAATAAAACTCACTGGTTCATAAAAACAAAACAAAACAAGTGTTAGTCATTGGTAAAAGAAGATCAAGGAGCTTCAACTCACAGTTCCATTCACACATCCTGTAGAAACCATGGATAATGCAAAGACACAAAAGAAATGTAATAACAATAAAGAAGTAAGGCAGGTTTTTGTTTTGTTTTGTTTTTCTTTGCAGGTGATGAGATTTTTTTTTTTTTTAATTCCAAAGCAAGAGAATAACTTTGGGGGATGAATATACAATTATGGAAAAGATGGAGGAAAACATGGCTATTCATTTTTGCTCATGCATTCATCTAGCTTTTGTGTCTTAAAACAGGATCTCACTATGCAGCTCAGGTTGGTCTTGGTTTCATGGCAATCCTTCAACCACAGACTTCAAATTCTAAGATTACAATCATTAACCCAGCACTTGGCTACAACAAATGCTTAGTACACAAAGGCAATCACTTTCTCATACAGTATCAATAAACAAGTAGCATTTGAAATTAAAAATACAATAGCAGTTACATCAGCATCTTTCATAATGAATTTTTTAAACATAAGCCAAGTAAAATATGTTCACAGCCTATAACAGAAAATACTCTTAAGTGAAATCAAATGATGAAATGTATGTACACAATTGGGATTTTTGATGAGTTTTTTCTTAAAATGGAAAAATTTATTATATTCATGGATTAAGACTTCTCAGTGCTTTCAATAAGTCACATCCACTGACTTCATCAACAGATTTAATCTAACTTGATTCAATATCTCAGAAACTTTTTATTGAATATTAATAAATTGATTTTAAGGTAAAATTGAGAAGAGAAAATAATAATATAATATTGAAGGTTATCCTTAATCAAACAGTATGAAACTGATAAAAAAAACTTATTGATGGAGGGGAAGTGAACACTCCTTGAGGGGAGGAGGTGTAGGCTGACAGAGCATGACATCTCCACTCCCCTCCCACTTGCTCCCCTTGCCTCCTCATGCATATGAATAGTAAAATTAACACCCAAGGGGATGCAGTTGTGTACACACAAACACACACACACACACACACACACACACACACACACACACACACAGATAACATCTATGCTACCATCAGCTTGTTTCAATAGTTATCAACTCAAATAATTGTATTTCAGTAAAAATAGTTCCTACCTATATTTTTCTATGCCCTGTTATTTTTCAAAATGAAAATTAGTCATACTGTTCTTTAAAAATATATTAAATTCAATTTTAATGCAAAGCTCATAGTTTTCAATAATATAAATAACATAATACTAATTAAGAGATGTTAAAGTTTTAATCTTTTTATTATAATGTACATATGCTGTAATATTATAATAATCATATAAAACATTATTTTTACATGCCAAAAATAGTTGTTAACAGATCTATGATGCCATAAAATTTCTAAATTGCATATTTTATATAAAAAAGTGAAAGATAATATGGATATTGTGACAAATGTCAGAAAAAGACATTGGATTTTACAAATCAATGGAAGTACATAATGTTAAGAAACAGTGATTTGTGTGGAAACAATAGGCGGTATGAAGAAGAAATATTTGCAAGAAGAATTTTCTAAAATGCTGATATTTTATGCCTGTCTTAAGTAGCTTGGTTAGACATTTTAAGATACACCAGGAAACTTCTTATGACAAATTTACTCCTTCCCCTTAAGAAAAAGGGGTACAGTTTCTTTTCTTCAGAACAATATGATAGAATTAAGTCCTACATAGAGAATTTGCATGTTCCCTGACCCCTAGTTTTGAAATTCAATGTAAGAAGATAGTTTGTTTGCCTCTGAAATCATATGCCTAATTCTATTCTATGTAATAGGAATTCAATAAAATCTTCCTCTTGAAATATTAGAAACTGAGTTAGAGAAGATTAGGAAAGCATCATTAAAAGGAGACACTTGACTACATATTAAAGTGGAACATAACATTTGATATTGTTCTTTAACAGACTGAGAGAAGGATGAAAAAGTAGGGTGGGGCTGTCAGAATCCCTTGGGGCCTGATTTGTGTGCAACTGCTCTGACCACACCTGTGTTTGTGAATCAGCACTTCTAGAATTATGAGTGACAGTTGAAATTTGACAATTAACTGTCTAACTCATTATACTGGCCTCATTTATAGTAGACTTTGGCTTCTATCAGTTGCAATAAGGAAGGCACAGCCTTCTGTGCTTTTTATTTTCCTCTTTTGTTGGTTCCAATTCAGCATTAGTCTGACTTGAGGGCCAAAGGAAGAGACCACTTCATTTATTTTCTTTCTCTATGCTGTGTTTCCTGGCCTGTCTGGAAATGTGAATGTTTGTACCCTTGGCTAGGGAAGTAGACTGGAACACATTTGAATTGTCATTGTCAACAAAAAGGGAGGCTCTTACTACCTTTTTTAACATTTCATTTGGATATTGCAAAGCTGTGGAGCTAATTTCTTTCTTTCTTTCTTTCTTTCTTTCTTTCTTTCTTTCTCTCTCTCTCTCTCTCTCTCTCTCTCTCTCTCTCTCTCTCTCTTTCTTTCTTTCTTTTCAAGACAGGGCTTGTCTGTGTAGCTTTTGGAGCCTGTCCTGGAACTTGCATTGTAGACCAGACTAGCCTTGAACTCACAGAGATCTGCTTGCCTTTGCCTCCTGAGTGCTGGGATTAAAGACACATGCTACTGCTGCCTGGGCAATGGAACTAATTTCAAATCTCTGAAACAAAGCTCACATATTGTTAGGTGCAACACACCAGACTACTAAACTAGGGACTAGTAAGCAATGGTATGTGCATATAGCTATTCATCTATCATGATGTATGTCTGTGCATCAAGAAATGTAAAGCTTATCATATATTATGGAAAGAATAATTAATTATCTTTATGGTAGTGTCCCATTTCTGCCTTAACTCAAGGTAAGAATGGGTATTTAAAGAAGACTTTTCTATTTTCATAATGGAGTTTTAAGATCATGCCTTTCTTCTGCATATTAATTATAGTTATATCTATCATTCCTATGTCTAAAAACAAGAGAGCAAAGTGCTTGTTGTAAAAGTGGACCATAAAAAGCCAAGATGGAAATGCTGTTTTGTTTCCTCTTGAGGAAATCATATCTGGCTAGCTTTGACAGGAAACTTTTTCTTCCAGAAATTACAGGGGCAGAATGCAATGCTCTGAGTACTTACTGCAGAGATGCACAGAACAAAGAAGATCCAAGAAGCAAGCAATGACATTGTTCTCAGGAAAATACATTTAACAGACCTCCATCTTAGAACCTCTGGGATGGAGGACAGAGCTTCATATCTAAGGAACAGCTGACAACTTTGAAGTATTATTTCCGCACATGAATTCTGTGCGCCTTTGAGAACATGAAGGATGAGAATGAGTGTAAACAGCAAAGACTTCATCCAAAGCAAAGGTGAGCAGGATGAAAAAAAGGTGTACACAACATCAAATACCACAGGGAAGAAGGCCTTGTCTTCGTGATTCAGACGTATAGCAGTGTATAATAAGGGGTAGATAGGCAAAGTCAATAAAAGAATGATATTTAAAGAGAAATATATTCATAAACTTTGTAATTTATAACTAGTTTATTATTTGTATTGAGATTAGGGAAATCATGTTGTGATCATTAAAGAGAGTACAACATCAAAACAAAGAGTGAGGAATGGAAGAAAAGGTTTAAAGAGGGACGATAGAGAGGTATAACTAAACTAAAGACTGCAAATCCCATATAGAAATCCACTGCTTGTGTGGGCCCACAAAATTTTCCTAGTGAGATCTGAGAATGATTTACACAGCATCTGTATAAAAGGTACAAACTCCAGATATGAGTTTTTCCCATACAATTCGAGGCAAGATCCAATCAGCTCTCTTTATAAGATAAATTCTATTGCTTTTGGGATATTTGCTGTTAATTTCTCCAAAAAAAAAATTACTGCAAGCTCTTTGCCAAGGTTCACTTTCTATCCATAATTTTTCAATGTCCTCCTTAGTTAAAGGTACAACAATTTCTGCTGGGTCTATTCCTGCTAATTGACAAGAACAGTGAAGGTGGACTGTGCAGAGCTCCGGAGAACACTGCTGGACTGCGTTACACCTTCCCCAGACCCTGAGACCTACCCATTACTTAATTTGTGAGTTACGCCATTAAATAAATATCCTTTAAACTACGTGGAGTGGCCAAAATAATTTTTCCAATATCTGGCGCCCAACGTGGGGCACGAACCCATGACCCTGAGATTAAGAGTCTCATGCTCTACCAACTGAGCTAGCTGGAGCTCTGCACAGTCCACATTCACCGTTCAGCGTCCCGGCACCGAGAGAGCACACAGAGAGAGCTCTGACCCATCCAGCTCTCAGGTCCCCAGGTGCCTCCCCTCGCCCCGCCTCGTAGGCGTGACAGTTGCCAGAGTCTCAATGGGGGTTGGAAATTCCAGATCCAAGCTGGAATGGCTACCCACTACATCTTTTATTTGGTTTATTTGGTAAAAATATCCATTCCAATATAATATCTTCCCTCTGCATTAATATTCCTGTAGGAGAATGTCTAGAAGGTAAAATAACCAAAATGCAATCCAGCTTTGGTTCAATATGATCCACGTGCTCTTCATGTACTTTCTTTTTTACCAAGGCCAATTCTTTGTCAGCTTCAGGTGATAATTCTTTTGGACTATTTAAGTCCTTGTCACCTTCTAAGGTTTTGAACAAACTATCCAGTTCATCATTTTTTACCCCAACAACAGTTCATACATGAGAAATGTCCACAAATAATCTTTGAAAGTCATTAAGAGTCTGTAGTCTATCTCTCCTACTTTGCACCTTTTGGGGTCTAATTTTTTGTAGCTCTATTTTATATCCTAAATACTTAATAGAATCTCCTCTTTGTACCTTTTCAGGAGCAATTTGTAATCCCCAGCAAGGCAAATTTTTCTTTACTTCTTCAAACATTATTTCTAAAGTTTCTGCATTTGAGTCAGCTAATAAGATATCATCCATATAATGATAAACTATAGATTTAGGAAATTTTTTACATACCAATTCCAATGGCTGCTGTACAAAATATTGGCACAGAGTTGGGCTATTCAACATTCCCTGAGGGAGGACCCTCCATTGAAATCTTTTAACCAGTTGAGAATTATTATAAGCAGGCACTGTGAAAGCAAATCTTTCTCTGTTTTTTTCTTGTAAGGGTATTGAAAAGAAACAGTCTTTAAAATCAATAACTATGAGAGGCCATCCTTTTGGTAACAGAGTAGACAAAGGAATTCCAGATTGCAGAGAGCCCATTGGCTGAATTACTTTGGTAATTGCTCTAAGGTCTGTTACCATCCTCCATTTAAGAGATTTCTTTTTAATAACAAATACAGGAGAATTCCAAGGACTGATTGATTCTTCAATATGCTGAGCATTTAACTGTTCTTCTACCAGCTCTTCTAAAACCTGGAGTTTCTCTGTTGTTAAAGGCCATTGCTGAACCCATACAGGCTTGTCTGTTGACCATTTTAAAGGTATAGCTGTTGTTGTTTTTGGAAGATTATCAGTTGTTGTGCCCTGTTCTTGTATGACATGGATGGCTGGTGACCACTCATTAGAATAATATCTTCTAATATTTCTCTCAGAAACATGTGCTGGTTTATGATTTGTTTCTGAGATTGGAGGGATGTTAATCTGAATATTCCATTGTTGCAACAAGTCTCGACACCACAGGTTCATCGCTATGTTAGCCACATATGGTTTTAATTTTCCTCTCTGTCCTTCTGGACCTATACATTCGAGCCATCTTGCACTCTGTTTCACTTGAGATAATGTACCAATTCCTAACAGTTGAACGTTTACCTTCTGAAGAGGCCAAGTTGGATGTCAAAATTCTGGTACAATTATGGTAATGTCCACACCTATGTCCACCAGACAAACCAACAAAACAGCATTTATTTTTATTGTTAATTTTGGTCTTTGTTCATTAATAGAAGTTTGCCAAAATTTCCTCCTGAATTTTCTATTCTCTCTGTTTCATCATCCCAACCAGCATGACTTATTCCAATAGGCATTTGGTTATTTCATTGCTCTGAGTAGGGGTTTCTTATATGACTGCAGGAATGTTTTGAACTGGGTTTGCTATAGGGGCTTGCATGAGACCCCTCTGGGAGTTTCCCAAAGACTGAGGCAAAAGATTACCTTACCTGACCCTTGTTGATCTATACTTGTTGGTCCAGTGTTTTCCCTTACCACACCTTCTGCATACTCCAGAAGGAAGGGGCATTCTGTTGCCATTGTTCCTTGAAGAATCATTGTTTCTAGGAATGACCTGTTTATAGTCCCTTTTCAAATGTCCTCGCTTTCCACATCCAAAACGTCTAACATTCCTCAAACCTTTTGAAATTGCTTCTCCTACCCACATATCATCATGGTCATAAGCCTCAACATTAACCATGTCTCTAATCCAATCTTCCAAAGGTGCAGATCTTGCCTTTAATGGTCTGATTATTCTTTTGCATGCTGCATTTGCATTCTCAAAGGCCAAAGATTCAATTATTATCTGACTAGCTTCTGAATCCAAGACCATTCTCTTTACTGCTGAAGCCAGTCTTTGTGAAAAATCTGTGAAAGATTCTTTTGGGCATTGTTTAACCTTTGTAAATGACTCAGGTTTTTTTTCCTGTTTCCTCAACTCTGTCCCATGCATTCAAGGCTGCCGTTCAACATAGAATTAGGGTTTGGACATCATATAAACATTGTGTTTGTACTGAAGTATATTGGCCTTCTCCAATAAGCTGATCCTGGCAGACTTGTATTCCTTTATCCCTCCATTGTTTTTCTATATTTTTAGCCTCATTATTCAACCACATGTTCCACTGGAGATTTTGTCCATGTTTCAGAACAGCCTGTGCCAAATCCTGCCAGTCCTTTGGTAGAATCCTATTAGAAGTTGACCAGGTGTTTAACATTTGCTTTACATATGGGAAATGCATGCCATAAGATGCTATTGCCTCCTTAAATCTTCATAAGTCTAATATTTCAATTGGAAATCACATATTTTGTTCATTCTCTTCAACAGGTAGCTGCTGTATGGCTACTGGATAAATTAAGGGTGATTGTCTGAAAACAGGCTTTCTTTCTGTAACCTTATAATCCAATTTTGAAACAACTTCACTGTTAATTTCTTCTGTCTGAATTTGAATTTCTCTGTAATTCATTTTTACAGGTTTAACAGGTTTTTCTAAGACTGTTATCCTTGAACTTAAATTGACTATCTTTTTAAATATTAAAATGAGGATAAGAAAAGTAATAAACTGAATAATTCGATCAATATTAATCTTCTCATATAGTTGTTCCATTGTCAGAGTGCCTAAAATTTCAAACAAAGCCCAATTTTCTTCCAATGTACACATAAAGTCCATTTTTTAATGTGGAAAAAAAATCTCTTTTAAATAGATATGTTAATTGACTTACCAAGTCTGCGTAGAACAGTAGAAATCTGAGGGAATTTCAAAACAGCCACCTGGTGTTCGAGGTGTGAATCCAGAGAGAGAGAGAGAGAGAGAGAGAGAGAGAGAGAGAGAGAGAGAGAGAACATGAAAACATAGCCGCTTGAGCTGAGTTAAGCCTTAGCTTTACAGGCAGGGGCCCTGTTCAGCAGGGCAGGCCTGAGCTGTTTGTCGCACCAGCTTTAAGCAAGTAGCAACAGCTGCGGGTCAGTCAGACCTGGGCCTGAGCTAGGGAGCCGGGCCACCCAGACGGGAAACTGGACCTGCCGCCAAGCCAAGCCAAGCAGTTTTTAATGGATTCTTGTCACGTTGGGGGCCAAATGTAGATGTAACCAACCGTCTTATTAAATAAGAAACACAGAACCAATGCAAAGAAGAAAGTCAACAGGTCCAAGCTAAGAGCTAAAACCTTACCCTTCTTCCTGCGGTGGTCCTACCTCTCCGAACCAGAGCTACTTCCTGTGTTAAAGTCTTTATATAGAGTTTCTGTTCTGCCTTCTCATTGGTTGTAAACCCAACCACATGACCACTTCATCACGGCCTGTTTGTATAGACCTCCAGGTTTTCTATGATTGGTATTGAGATTAAAGGCATGTGTATCCAATACTGGCTGTATCCCTGAACACACAGAGACTTACCTAGCTCTGCCTACCAAGTGCTGGGATTACAAGCATATGCCACCACTGCCCTGCTTTCCTATGTCTTGCTAATAGCTCTGACCCCTGGGCAACTTTATTTATTAACATACAAATATCATTTTAATACAAATAAAATATCACCATAACTTTTATAGTTGGACCTTGGTAGTCAACCTTAGGAGGAGAAGAGACCAAATAAGGTAACATACCTTGGTGGCTACCTTCAGGAATGTAATCTAATCATTTTTATCAAGGAAGAGGGAATGGGAAAGAAAGGAATGACCTGACAGTGTCACATGCTTGAATGGGCTAGTATCCCTTCATTTAGTAGTTCAAATTGTCCAGGGGAGGGATGTCTTGTTTTTTTTATGATCACTGAAGAACCCAAGTATATGTCACTATATATTCAATAATAATATTGAATGTGATATTGGTGTGGCACTTAATATTTTTTGTTTGCATATGTGACATTTTCTTTATTTCTAAGAAAATGTTATGCTGTACTTATAAAACACAAGCACTTTATGTGAGTTTCTATGCATGTTACAAATTTGGGGATGTCTTAGTTACTTTACTATTGCTGTGAAGAGACACCATAATCAAGACAAATTTAGAAGAAAGTATTGTGGGCTTAAATTAACACTTTAGAGTATTAGTCTATGACTATCATGGCAGGGAGCATGGCATCAGGCAGGCAGGCATGGCTGTCAGCTACTGCTCCAGAGAGAGCTGATATTCTTTTCCAAGCATTATACACATACAGAAAGAGAGAACGAGAGAGGGAGAGAAAGAGAGAGAGAGAGAAGACAGAAACACAGACAGAGACAGAGAGATAGAAAAAGAGAAAAGGAAGGAGCTAACTGGGAATTTTGTGGGCTTTTGAAACCTTCCAGCCTGCCCCCAGCGAAGTACCTAATCCTTCCCAAACAGTTCCACCAACAAGCATTCATATATGTGAGCCTATGGGGGCCATTCTCACCCAGACCACCACAGTGGGGATATTTCAGAAGTGGGCATAATGTAAAACAGAATAGATAATATATTTGTGGATAGAGGAAACCTGCATCTAATTGGCTGTCTCAGGTTTCTATGGTGACCACAGAGAGTACTTAAAAGCACCTTCCATTTCATTACGCTCTCGTTCTCACCCTTCTACTCTGTAGTTCCTGACTTAAATAATGACAGACAACAAGATTAATAAAGCACAGAATTTTTAAATGAAATCAAGTTTTGTATGGAGTCTTTCAGCTTTGTAATCTTTTCCAGCAGTTCTGAGTGCTGCACGATCACTTTAAACATCTCTAGGGAGAGTGCAGAAAGACATTCTTTCTGTCTTTGATCTGTTTCTTGTCACTAGGAATTATCTGCAAAAAATGACCTAGCAGAATTATTTTATATGAGAGCTATTTTATGGTACTAAGAAATACAGATTTTTTGGTCTTTTGTTTACAGGCAGCAATTTACTCTATACATGGTCTTCAGCTCTTAAGCTTTATCTAATAACACAAACTCTTGATAGGTATAAATTATTAAGAAAAAAAGCAGGAAAATTGTCTTTATCCTTTTGGTCCTTGAATTTAAGAAGAATTGTACAGCCACAGATAAATAGGTGCAGATAGACATTGTTATTTCAGACAGTAAGTGCTTCATTGATGAGAAAGGTCTTCCCCCCATGTATAGTTTAAAGTTAAGTGTCTTTTAAGAAGGGGGTAAACCTATTGATTGGTTTTCCTGCAGAAAAGTATGCCATTATTCCATTAATATCACATTGGTGAATACCAAGCCACAGAATGAAGGCTAATGCTTCTCAGTTTACCTCTGCAAGCTATACCCCATTCCAATGGTAGGTCTCATCACTTTCAGCTGTCACTCTCCTTTTACATACACACTCCTGAAATGGCCTCAGTAGGAGTGTCAGGCTGTGTCCATTACTTAATACTGGTACTTATGTAAGTCTCATGTCCCCTAAAAGTCCCTTTGGAACTATGGTCTTTTCTGGAACATGGAGAACATAAGCCCACTACTGAAACAGAGTTGATAAGTTGTTCTTAATTTTAGTCAGAAGACAATTCATCAAGCAGAATGAAGTTAAGCAAGATAAGCCAGTTGTGGTGCTGAGCGTTTTCTACCTTTTAGTGTTACTATCACATCTTAGTACTATACACCTTAACAAAAGTTTTTTTTTTTTTTTTTTTTTTTTTTATAATTGGGATGTCTGGAAATCCAAGACCAGGCTGCCATTAGAAGATTGCACCAAAACCCTCCCTGTGTAGATAACACCTTCTCAGTATACCCTTATAAAGCAGAAAAAGTCCGGTTCTAGCTCTATTTATAGGGACAAGGATCCATCATGTGGCATAATGCCTGTCAAAGTCCTCACATCCTAATACCTCCCATACAGGTTAGTGGTTCATGACAGTGAGCTGTGTGGGGTAAATAAACATTCAGTCCATAGTGGTTAAAGCTGTTGAAGATTATAACCATCTGTCAGCAGAGTGTCTGTCCTTCAGGATGTTCTGTTTATTAAAGAGATGCATAAGGTAACTGAAAGCGCCGGCCCACAGCTCTGTTTTGTTTTAAGTCAGTGTTTTATAAAATCGTAGGTAGAGTAAAATCTTGATGTAGGTGAAGGGGAAAAAGCAAGAAGGCATTGCTGTGTTTGAATGCCAGTGGTTTCCAAATACTGGTATTTGATCCCTTGTAATAGAAACAATAGAACTGTGTCTCTATACATTAAACACAAGCAAACTAAGGCTCAGAAACTTAAATCACAAAATTAAGACCCAAATAGTCTTTATATTGTACAAGGTATGTTATTCTGCATAAGCAAAATTTGAACTCTAGGTAGAATGAGCACAGGGTTACAATAGACAGATGGGAATACTGAGGGAAATACCACCAAGTGAAAAGAGACACAAAGATATACAGAGATAGAAATGTGCAGACTGTATCAAAGGGGTCAAACATCAACCCCTCTCTCTGAAACAGTGCTGTTTCTGACACTAATAGTGAAACAAATCACAGTTTGCGCCTGTCAACACTTGTAGGTGATGTATGTATGTTTTTATTTCTTTATGATTTGTGATAATCCTGATAGTTAAGTATTATAGGAAATGATACTTTTGTCAATATCCCCTACTGTCTTCCATGAAGAAGCCTCCAAGATCTGTGAATTCCTAGTGAGATAGGACACATGTGGAAAATAAATTTTTAGATACTAAATCTACACATTTTCTAAGCCTATCAATCAGGGTTCTCTAGAGTCACAAAATTTATAGAATGAATCTCTCTCAATCTCTCCCTCTCTAATAAATATGAGAATTTATTAGAATGACTTACAGGTTGTAACCTAACAATGCTAGCTATGAATAAAAAGTCCAGTAATCCAGTAGTTGCTCAATGCCATGAGGATAGGTGTCTCAGCTGGTCTTCTGTATATTCAGGAATCCTGAAAAATTAGGCTCCAAAGCTAGTGAAATAATGGACATACTGATAAGGCAAGGCAAGCAGGTGAAGGTGAACCCCCTTCTTTCTTCCATTGTTCTTCCAGCAGAAGGTGTGGCCCAGATTAAAAGTGTATCTTCCAGCCTCCAGGCCTGGATTAAACGTGTGTGGCCTCAAGGTCTGGATCAAAGACATGACACGGTGTTTTCTTATCTCAAAGTTTGGATTCAAGTGTACCCTCCATTTCTGGATTATAGTTTATTCCAGATATAGTCAAGTTGACAAGCAAAAAGAGCCAGCATACCAAGTAACTTCGAAACACTTGTTATAGCAAGGTTTATGGCACTGTGACCAGCAAACCACAGGGGCAGTTTTGTCTCTCAGCAAATCACTAAAAGTCATGATGTTAGTTTTGTAAATCATCCACTGGTCTTTAGAATGTAGGAAAAGAAATGCAAGTGCAGTGGCTGGGGCCATGGCGCCATAAATAAAAGGCCTAGTGCACAAGCACATGATACAAAGCACTCAGTTCAGATACATGGCGCTCAGGTACAATGCCTGTCACAGTTGCACACACCTGAAACCCCAGCCATGCAGACTCCTTGGCTAGTCTGTCTAGTCCAATCTATGAGCTTCAGGTTCTAAACAAGATATGGAAAGCAATTGAAGAAGGATTCCCAATGGACTACACATATATGCATGTACCTGTAGGTTCTCCAGTTCTGCTCAGCCCCAAGGTCTGGACAGATCTCTCCCTCCCATGGTCCTACAGCCACTTATATAATAATTACTCGGAGGCTTAATACTAATTAATCATGGCCTATGGCTCAAGCTTCTTGCTAGCTATCTCTTGTAACTTAACTCACTTTTATTAATCTATGTATTGCCACATGTTTTGTGGCTTTACCTATATGCCATTGCATGTTTCTTCTTGCACTATAAACTGGCATCTCCCCCCTCTACCTTTCTTCCCTTACTGTCTCTTTTGGATTTTCCCACCTGCTTCCATCCTGCTCTGCCATAGGCCAATGCAGCTTTATTTATTATCCAATAGGAGCCACATATATTCACAACATACAGAAAGACATCCCACAGCATGTATCACTATGTATATATACATGCCACACCCATACATACCAACACACACACACACACACACACACACACACACACACACACAAAACATAAGGAAGAGTAAAATGTTGTCAAAGTGATGCACAATTTTCTTTTGGTGTAAGCTCTATTATTATTTAAAGAAATTTCATACTCTTTCCCTATTGAACTTCAGAAAACTGGAGAGATACATAGGTGTCTAGGTAATTGCCAGATCCTGTGTGTGACTATATTCTCTAGAAAATGCCAACTTTCTGAGTAGATGTAATATCATTTCTTAGTGGGAGAAAATCTCAACAGTAATGATGCACTTTTAAAGCATTACAAACAAGGCCAACAAGCACATAAACATACACACACAACTTAAAAAGACATGTAATCGGCAAAAGTGAAAAAGTCATGTTAATCATTGTATCCAAAATACCAAGCTGAGAGATCCTACCATATAAGTATTTCTTACATTTAGATATTCAAAATAAAAGAACACATGTTTACTTTTTCCTGAATTGTATCATCATTCTGTAGAAATTTCTTATATTTGATATGTATTGATTTTTTTATAACTTCATGCATTTGATTACACTGTTATATTTGGTTTAATTATATTTTCATACACATACATCATGTAATTCACGCTTGAGTTCTCTGTATTCCCAACACCACTCATTCAGACATTTTTGCTTTTCCCAAATATTCCTCCTTCTACTATCATAAAATGTATGTATGTACATTCCTCTCTCCCCATCTCTCCACCAATCCTCATTCTCTCTCTCTCTCTCTCTCTCTCTCTCTCTCTCTCTCTCTCTCTCTCTCTCTCTCTGTAATTTTTTGTAGGAGTTTTCACCTCTTTGATTAGGTTTATTCCTAGAGGTTTTTCAGGCTATTGTAAATGAGAGTGTGCACGAGCTCTTTCTCAGCCTGTTTGTTGTTAATATTTCAAAAGGCTGCTGATTTTTGTTTTATCCTGCCATTTTATTCAACTTGTTGATAGTTTGCAGAAGTATTCTGGTGGAATTTTGGCCTCTCATGTATAACATCATTTCATCTGTAAATAGGGATAATTTGACTTCTTTTCCTATTTGTATCCTTTAATTTCCATCTCTTTTCCTATTGCTCTACTAATGCTTCAGGCACTGTATCACAAAGAATGGGGAATAGCTAACATCCCTGTTTTGTTTCTGATTTTTAAATTTATTATTTGATTTTTTTGAGATTACAATGTAATTACATCATTTTCACCTTTCTTTTCCTCCCACAAAACTCTTCCATACACCTCTTTTTCAAATTCATATCTTTTTAAAAAGTAAAGGTTGTTGCATAAAAATAGTTTTCCAAGGGAAGAACACACTATTCACCATCGGTTATCTAATACCAAATAGTCAGTCCTGAAAACATGCATGTAACTGGCCAGGTTGTAGTTGTGTATTAGGAATGTGTGTGTGTGTGTGTGTGTGTGTGTGTGTGTGTGTGTGTGTGTGTATACATACACATAAATGTATTTTCCTGATTTTAATGGTATTGCTTTGAGTCTTTCTACATGTCAGAGGATATTCACTGTAAGTTGGGTTGTCATATATAGTCTTTATTATGTTCCCTACAGTCCTATTCTCTTTAGGACTTTTATTATAAATTTATGTTGGATTTTTGTCACAGCCTTTTTTTCATATTTTGAGAAGGATTATGTGAATTTATCTTCTAATTCTTCTTATATGATTTATTGAATTAATTGACTTACATATGGTGGACAAACCATGCATCTCTGGGAAAAGCCAATTTGGTTGTTGTAGATGATCATTTTTTTGTGCCTGTATTTTGCAAATATTTAATTGAAGATTTTTGCTTGTATGCTTATCATGGATATTGGTCTATAGTTTATATTATGAATTCTGTATATCAGAGGGAAATCATGATATGTTTGTGTGAGACTGGCTCATTTTACAAATCATTTCTATGTGTTGACATGGTAGTTCTATTTTAAGTATTTTAAGTTTTGTGTAAGCCTCTGTACTGAAGATATATTCATATACTCCTGAATATATACTCAATGACAGTTTGCACTTACATGCATAAGATAACCTTATCCATCATTGAGCCTTAAATTTTTGAAGAAATAACTCTGTTTTAAAGTAAATGCTCAGTTCCAATAATTTTCAAAGGATAGACATTATCAACAATTTTAATTTGTGAATTTATTTTAAATTTGGTAATCATTATACTAACTGGTCTATGTATTATGTTATTAATTCTTTGGGAATTAATACAATGTATTTTGATCACATTTGCTCCCTCTTCCTCAACTCTTTCCATATCCATCCCACCTTCCTTTCTTACTCTCTCTTTCTTTCCCTCCCTCTGTCTATTCTGTCTGGTTTTCCCTCCCTCCCTCCTCTGACCGTCCTTCTACCTCCACTTTTAAACGCTGGAGTACAATTTGTACTGCCTAAATACTTACAGATGTGAGACCTGCTCAGGAGCTTGGTGCTTTGGAGATAAAGGAAATTTACTTTCTTTCCTCAATGGCCAGGAGCCATGCAGGGAGAGGGAGAATCATTTTTCTTTAATATATAAATGATGAATATTGGTGACTGGTGTATAGATCCAAATAATCATATTATGATACACTGAATTTGAGGGTTTATTTTTTAACATACATAGGTTTTTGGATGTAATATTGTTATTGGAGAGAACATGTCTATATTACACTAGCATTAAAAATGAAAGGTTTTACTTGATAAGAACAGCTTTCATGACCAAAATAGTGCTTGTAAGGTGACTTTCAGATAATAATTTTAAATCTTATATTTGTGTTATAACATTAAAGCAAATTCAACCTTATATAAGAAATGCAGCATGGTATACATTTGGTTTCATATCCACCACCTAATAAATTTCAACACATGAGAATTTATTGATTATTTGTAATATCCTCTGCTTTCATATTTATCATTCTAAAATCCCAAATGATACCAAATTTTCTGTACTCTGTGCTGGTCTATCACACACACACACACACACACACACACACACACACACACACACACACACGTTGTATGTGTGTGTGTGTAAGTTACTACTTTGTTTTTTTCACATTGTCATCTAGAAGAGCCTCATTACCTGTTCCTCAAGGTTGCTTTTTCTGGGAGAGGTGTGCATATTATTTCACCTCCAAAGAAAAATGACAGAAGCTGAAGATAGTAAAAAGAGTTGCCTGATACTAGCTGAAAATATGTTAAGAATTAGTATAACTTTGTAGGGTGACAGAAATGTTTAAAGCCCACTAGTACAAGAATTACTTGCAAAAATAATTTGTTTCTTTTCTAGTTCTTTTAGAATATGTAAATCATAAGTCCTTCTGTGCCTTCAGCATCTCAGCATTAATCAGTTTCCCTCAAACAATCATCTAGAGGACACAGGTGGATACATGTCATGAGAAGCCTGAGGTTTAGGGCAAACATTTCATTCCTTAACCTTGAACAAGTTATTTCTCCAATTTTAAAACAGAAGATAGCTGTATCTGCCACCCAGCCCTTGGGGTGTTGTAAGATGAGAGAGCTTTGAACATCCCTTTTGTGACCCAATGAACAAGAGATATAATAGGAGAGCTAGTATCTAAATTACCTCTTCTTGTCTGCCTTACCCACATGCATGTGATGGAATTGATGAGACAGTAGAGAGAATAGATGAATGGAAGATACTTCAGCTACTAAGATTATAATGGTGTCCTGTTCAGCATGGGCAACAGGTTAATTTAGCAAAGATGGAAATCAAGACCTCAGATAAAAGGCATTACAGGTAGGCACTTGGCTTGTCATGTCTTTAATTATGACAAGACATCCATACAGAATTACTAGTTTTCAATATAGTGTAGAGTGTGATGAGTACTCATCATCACTTTTATACTTAATCAAATCTCAAAAATTGTTAAATGTCATAATACAAAGTATAGCACAATAGCAAACAAGAATATGAAATCTCTATATGCACTGCTAAAATGAATCTATATAAAGCAAACAATAACAGGAAGAAATAAAAGTAATAAACTTTAGTGAAATAAAAAATTATATACATATTAAATATAGACATTTATAAATAATTGCCTTAAAATAGGCTTAATTCACAGAAATCACACTATATATTATTTTCCCTCAGTTTTATTATTAAACAGTGAGAAATTTCAAGAATCTTACAGCAGAGAGATGCTCATAAATCCACTCTAATAGCATATGGGTTAGGCTATCATTTCAAAAGCCATAATTTTCTTTCCTAGAATAGGCACAATGCTTGTTTCATTAAATAAGGAGTCTAAAGATATTTAAAATTCAAGCAGCTTAATATTTAATACAAAATATAATGACTGCATCAGCTTCAAACATTTCAGATTTTGTTGTTTCTAACATGTATAGACAAAATTTACTTGTCTTTGTAAGTCTTTCTCAGGCTCCTTTCCCCTTTACAAGTACAGGCTGAATTATTTTCTCATTATTAACATATGTCTGATTTTTGGTATCTGTTTATTCCAAACATTTTAAATACATTGGGAAAAAGACTTAAAAACATAAGAAAACAGAAAATATTCACAACAACTGTGATTTCTAGCAAGGAAAACTAGGTACTTACCACATTTCACAGAGCTTTTTTCTATCTAAATAAATTTATGATGAAAACCTTCTGTAACCTCTCCCATTTTTAAAATGTTATTTATTCAAATGATTTATAAACACTTGGACTTTTTTCAAGTCTTGCAGAATTTTTTTTAGAGAATGAATTTGTAAGTGTTGTATTTGTTGGGTATATAGTTGCGAGTGTTGGGTATTTAAGAATTCATATGTATTTTATATAACCAAATAAGATTCTCTATAATTACTAGCAAAGAACAAAATGGCATGTGAAGACATGTCTACTGGTGCAATAGTGGCATGGATCTCATGGGAGAAACCAACCACTTTCTGACTGTGTTCAAGTCCTGTTCTACAAGAAGAATTCCATACTTAACACCAATTTTACACTAAGAACCCATAAGAAGACGAGTCATAGGACATTGGAATTAAATGTACTACTATTATTCTACTAAATGACTATAATATTAAACTGACATTCAATGACTTATTATTATAAACATAGATTAATGCATTCCTCAATTTTTATTGAGAAAGTTCTCTTTACAGTGGATGGTAATTAACACAGAGACCCACAACTTTCAAAGATATAGAGTATAAGAACATGTAGAACTCAAGCCTTAGGGATTATTATAAAATATATTAGAAGAAGACTGTGAGAGCCAGAATCCAAGGATACAAGTGTCTTCAGGACACAACAGGGCAACTGCACACATCAACTTTCAGTGGTTATGATAACATGTGCAAGCTCCATTCAAGCTCAAGCCAGAATGAATACCAGCATGTAGAAAGGAGTTAGACATGCAGTCTACCCATAGCAGAGGTTCTATTGGCACCTAATAGCTGTGGGAGAGGGAGAGTCAGTTTTCTTTAGAAGTGTTGACCCTGGCATGTCCATTATACTCCAATGGAAGACCACACTTCTATGAGCACATAGGCAGCACAAATTGGACTTGATGAATGAAAATAAAAAGAGGACACAACGTAGAGAGGGTAGGAAAAAAGAGCATATCTGGGTAACTGGAGTAAATATGGTAAAAACTCATAAAAAATTCCCAAGAACTAAAAATCAATGAATAAAACCCAGTTGTTAGTTCCTTATTTATTATGAAATTCATATACTTAGCTATTTTATTTTCTTGAATTGTTACAATATGATAAGTGACATATATGATTAAAATAATCTCTACCAGTCACTAATCACCTTGAAGTCTATTTCAATTTAGCTAATTTAATTTGTTCTATAAAATTTTATCTTCTATATAACACCATGGATATTCTGACAACAGTTCAGGCTGAATTCAAGAAGAACTAATAAAGTAGGTCAAACACTGTTTCTAAGGTTGGAAACTCAATCATCTGAGCATATAAAAATGTTGTAGCAGTTGTCTCTAAGCAAGTCACATATGTCCCACAATCCTTAGAGCAATTAATGTGAATGAGATGTTCCCATATGAGAAAGGCCTAAATTGTCTATGAGAAGTGATATAAACAATATGTATATATGATTATATTTTTCTTCACCTTGTCCAGAAATGCATCTTTCTTTGTTTTCTGGTTTAAACATTGTCTGATAATCTTTCATAAAGTCACCTTTCCCTAAACTTGGAATATTAAATCAACAAAGCATGATCTCTTCTGGTCTATCTAGCTTACACATTCAGGTTACATAAGCAAAGCAAAAATAAATGAGAGAGAACTTAGAAAGGCTGAGGTGGCAGTGCTAAGTGCTGTTTATTTATTTTGAAGTTTTTCTCTTTACACTTTAGACAGTATTCTATTATGGGTCTAGGTTAAGAAAAATGTGCCAACTGACTGAACTTGGGCAAATTATGAAACATTGTATCTGCTTCATTCTCCAGATGGTCTCATTTGAGTCTTTCCCCTTTATTTAACTTCAGGTATTAGCAAGATTTTGAGATCGAGATAAACCACAATTGAGATAAACTATTCACTTTTTCTTTTAATAATCAGATGAAAGTGACTTATTTTGTCATTATTGTATTGTCTGTGAAGAGAAGAAAATTGTACAGTTACTCAACAAATATGTGAATTCTATCAGATATTTCTGAAGACATTAAGATAAAACAGTAAAGGAGATATACAAATTAAACTTTGGAGAAGGAAACTCTCCCTTTTACAACAAATATAATTAAAATTAATTTTTGCATGTTAATATGAGTGAACTTCTTTCCAACATTCCTCAAATCAGAGCATAATTTTCTTCGGATGAAAAATTCATAATATCAATGGAAAAGCTAGGGCAAGTGCTAATAATGCATACAGTGGTGAAAGGCTTGCTTAGGATGAGCAAAGCAGAAGATACACTGTCTTTTCCAAGTAGATCAGTCACAGCAAAAGGAACCATAACTGTCAAGGAAATGCTTTACCTCCAGGCTCTTTTTGTTCTTTTTCTTACCACAGCAGCTATCTAGAAGCAGTTGTGGCTTTGCTAAGGCCAAGTGCCACTATTTATAATACAGACTGTTGTAGGCTAATACGTTGAATGATGTGAGCCTGTCAATATTTAAACCGTATCAAGAATTGTGAACAGGGTAAAAATACATAATACAGGTTAAGTATTAGTGCAGTAGTCATGAAATAACAGCTATTGTTTCCTGAAGCTGTATTTTCCATTTGAATATACTCAGTTTCAATATAAAATACATTTCTTAATGTTAATCATATTGGAAATATTTCAGAGATAGAAGCATGATCTGTAATTCCATTCAATTTGCTGATACTACTATAGGAAATATTATTTAAACATTAGGCCCATAAAATGTGTTTCAGATAAAATGATTCACTTGAACTTTTCTACCTTGTTATATTACTCATGCTAGAAAATTAGTCAAAGTCATCTTTGTGAAGATAATAAAAATAATGTTAGTAAAATTACTGTCTTCAGAAATGATGGTATTTCCTGATGTTTTCCTAAGCAGTGACTCAGAACCAACTGAGAAATTCTGAAAGGGAGACCAAGGCTGGTAATGTGCTCTCAAAAGAGCCTTTGCTATGGAACTTTTGAAGAATCTTCCTCAGAACTTTCTAGCACCCCTAGAGCTATCCATTTCTTAATAATTTCAAAGTTTATGAGGCAAATCTAGGTAAAAAAAACACAGGGTCAGTTATGTTTACTGTTTAGGACTATTATTTTTTTAAAAAAATAAGAGGAAATTGTCTGGATACATTAACTTTTTACAAATAATACTGTAAAATTCTAAAAATTATTTTTCTAAGCTTACATATTAAAATTTCAGACATGCATAAGAAAACACTTTAAATCCATTTTTTACTTCTAGTAAGAATATTTTACTTTGATTACACCTTAAATTCTCCTTAATAAAATATGTATACTGTGTGTATACATGCATGTGTTTATGTGCACATGGGTACATGTGTGTTTATATACATGTGATGTGTGTATATGTGTGTGTAGTGTGTGTATGTGGTATGTGTGTACTTAGGTGTGTGTGTTTAGGTGTGTGTGTGTGTGTGTGTGTGTGTATTTAGACATGTGTGATTTCCCATTTTACCCAGGATGAAGTGGCAAAGTACCTAATTGAGACCCTATAATTTTAATAGTTATGTTCAACCCAAGCATTTTAAATAAAGGAAAAAAATAGAGAACAGTCACATTTATGCCTGCTCTGTCACATTATGTGGACAGATGTGGGCCATCTTAATGAGATAAGGCTGAATTTTTACTTCAGATGATGGTATGAAACATGACTCAGAAATCATGGACAGTACACATCAGAATACTAACAGCACAGAGTTAGTAGCTGATTTCAGTACATGAAAACTAGATATGACATATAGAAAAAATTCAGTGTATTTTTATAGGGTGGCTGGGTGTTCCGGAACTACTGTCACTGAAGTGACAAGAATTTGGCTAACAGATGATGTATTAGTTAAGAACACTAAGTAGTCACATTCCTTACAAGAGGACTTCCCCAGAGATGAGTGAGGATAAGGACTTTCTTATATGTGCTTTCCCTAAACTCATACATAATCAGAAGACTTGGTCCTTGAAGGAGAGTCCATGTGCCTCAGGGAAACTGGATGAAGAAGATGGATGTAACTGCAGGTCATCATTTCACACTGGAGTGTTTTTCTATTGTGATATTTTAGAGGAGAGTTGGACTTTTGGGATAGCTATAACTCATCCTTTGGAATTTTATAGTGTACTTAAACTCAAGTCATGCACACAGAAAAAGTGAAAGTGTCAATTCTTAGTAGCTGCATGGGAAAGGAACTTTATCTGTTCACAGACTTGCAATTTTTCCAAAGGCAAAAATCATTAAAAGGAGAACCAGCAAGGAGCAGAGGAAAAGACTCCACTAGGTGGTATTGAAACAATATTTGAGAATGCTGAATAGTCTCATAATTTTATACTTATTTGATAAATTAATTAAACACGTGGAATATGAATGCAAATGCACTTATATGCAGTTAAAGAGAACTGATTTTAGGGGCTATAGCAATTTTTCAGCAGCTAAGAGTAAAAGCACTCACTTTCAGAGGACTCAAGTTCCTAATTTAGATCACAGTCAGGAAGTTCTCAACTGCCTGTAACTCCAGCTAAGGGAGATCTGGCACCCTGCTATGGACTATGTGGCATCTGCAGCCATGTTCTCAGACTTGCACAGATACATAAATACACACATACATTGAAAAATAAAATAAACTTTCGTTAAGAAGAAAATGGACCTTGGAGTCAAACAGAGCTAGTTTACAGCTCCAATTTATTTATTTATTTATTTATTTATTTATTTATTTATTTATTTATTTATTTATTTATTTGTTATCTTGGTAACTTACCTGGTAGTGTTTAATCATCAAAAATGCAGCAAAAATCAGGTTTGTAGAGTGTCAATATAGGAAGAGAAAGGCCCTGAACTCTATCTACTATACTATATAAACTCAGTCTGATGGCCTTTACCCATAATCCCAGCACTTGATAAGTGGATGCAGGACTGATAGCACATGGTCATTCTTAGCTACATAGTGAGTTTAAGGCAATTATAAACTACATGAGATGAAGTCTCAAGAAATAAATAATGACTCTAATAATTCATCTAACAAAGTATATGAGAATGTGTACAAACATCCATCTAATTAATTGTTGCTATTTAAATTAATTATATAACCCAAACTCTTGTTTTTGTGGGATGAAGCTGCAAGAAATTATACCATAAAGGACACTCAGAGATTAGCTAGGCTCCGCTTTGACTCATGAATTTGAAAACATGATTATTAATAGAAAACAATAAACTTGATTTAATTGTATTAGAAACTATGGTTTATAGATATTTAACTGGTATAGATACAACCAGTGACATTTTAGTTCAATCAGTTTTAATCTGACATTCATGCATTGTAAACATTCATTTGGATGGGAGGCAGCATACTTTAAATCTTTTACATTTGAATGGAACTGCACTCTCTCTTCCTCTCTCTCTCTCTCTTTCTATATATATATATATGTATATATATTATATATATATGTATATATATATATATTCTTTATCTGTCCATTCCTCAGTAAGTAGTTAGACTGACTTCATAATTGGGCTGTTGTCACATTGAACCTATAAATATGTAGAATAAATAGTAATCATTCTATTAATTATTATTTGTATTCATCCATAAGAGATTCCTTAACAAATATTCCATTCGGTGTAATTCTGTGTAGATAAGCTACTTCCAGAGTAACCTGAGTGATTGTTTATCATATAACCATGTAGCTATATATCACTTAACTAGTTATCTATTTATTTATTTATTTTCTTTTGGGAGTATCAGATTGAGAGTAATCATGAAGGCATTAGCACATTTTTCATCTGATCTTTCTTTAATTGCCATATATAACTGTACAAAAAGAAGGGGTTTATTGTGCCATTTCCATAAATTTGTAGAATTCATTTAAGCATGTCAGCTTCATCTATTATACTCATATTCTCTCTCCAGTCTCCCTTTCTCAGTCTCCTTCCAGATTCTTGGAATCTTTTACATTTTATGTCTGGTTTTATCCTTTGTGTTCTATATATGAGAGGAAGCATAGCATCTTTGTTTTTATGAAGTGTGTAGTCCTTTCCTTTTTTCCTGTTTTCTTGATGATAGTCATTCTGAAGCTAAAAGAAATATCATGGTAGTTTTAGTTTGTATTTCCCTGATGACGAAAGATACTAAGCACCTCTTTTCATATAATTATTGGCCATTTTCACTTCTTCATTGCAAAAATATTTTTAGTTCACTTATTTATTTATTGAAGTGTTCACTTTTTAGTTACTTAAATTTTTGAGCTCTCCATGTGTTTAATAGAGTCTTGCTAAATGTATTTGGTTAATGTTTTGTCCTATTCTGTAGAATGTGTCTTCACTGTGTAAGTGAATTCTTTGGCTGTAAAAGCCTTTTAATTTCATAAAATCTCATTCATCAGTTGTTGCTATGATTTCATGAGTTGTTAGAGTCCAATTCAGAAAGCCTAAACTATGGCTAACTCATGCTTCTGCTCTCTTTATCTATGGGATTCCCAAAGCTGTAGATCTTTTAGTTCTTTTATCTGTTTTTATGATTTTTTTTTACATAGTGATCATTTCATTCTTATGTATCTGGATATTCATTTCCTAGTACCACTTGTTAATGAGTTTATCTTTTTTCAAACATATATTCTTGGAGCCCTTTTCTAACATGAGATCACTGTTGCTATTTGGGCTTATTGCCATTTCTTATGTTTTACTTATATGAAGATTGACATTACAGCATTACCACTTTGTTGATGGCATTGGACCTGAACATTGCTTTTGGTAAATGGCTCTTGTGAAAATTTAAAATCTGTTCACCCATGAACATATGATGCTCTTCCATTTTCTAATGTCTTGTATAAATAACTTCTTTGGTACTTTATAGTTTTCATTTGCAGGGTCTTTACTATCTTAAGTTTATACCTAGGAATGTCAGGTGGTTTTCAACATTGTTGAAGCTATTGTGAAGACTATTTACCCGACTTACTTTTTAGAGACTTTGTTGTTTGTGTATGGAAAAGTTATAGATTTTTATGTATTGATGTTACATACTATTGCTTTTCTGACAGCCATTGTCAGACCTAATAGACTTTTGGGGACCTGTTTTTATGCATGAGATTATATTATCTAAAATGAGGAATTATCTGACACCTTTATTTTTTATTCTTTTCCCCTTTGTTTCTTTCTCTTTTATAATTTGTTTTAAGTTTTATACAGAATAAGGCAACTTTGTGCCCATTCTTATTTTAGAGGTGGTGCATTCTGCTTTGCAGATCCAGTCAGTGTTAGCTGCAGCTCTGTCTAATGCAGCCTTTGTTATATTGAGAATGATTCTTGTATGTCTAGTTTCAGCAGAGTTAGATTAATTTACCAGATTGATTTTGTATGCTGTCACGTGTTGCTAGTAAGAATCCATGGTGAATGTTAAATTTCATTGGAAATGGACTGGAATACAGAAGGCTGAATGGCTTCACAGTCAAATCATTACCTTTGAAGTGAAACAAACAATGATGCAATCTGAAAAGGTGCATTGCCTTTAATCCCAGCACTCGGGAAGCAGAAGCAGGTGGATCTCTGTGAGTTCGAGGCCAGCCTGGGCAACCAAGTGAGTTCCAGAAAAGGTGCAAAGCTATACAGAGAAACCCTATCTCGAAAAAACCAAAAAAAAAAAAAAAAAAAGGAAAATAGATCCACGTTAACTTTAAAATGAAGAATTACCACTTAGGAGAATTAAATGAGGCTACTTAAGAAAATAACACTCTTCAAGTTTTAGGTTTATATTGTATTGATTTTAAAGACAAGCTCAACAGTGAAGCTCAGCTCATCCATACCTTTTAGAACTGAATTATGCCTAGAGGATCAGTGTTAAAAGCTGGTCCCCAATGAAGCAATGCTCAGTAGTGATTGGCACTTGAGAACTCTAATTTTATCAATAAATGAATCTATTGATGAGTTCGTTACATAGCAGGCTATTACAATCAATGTGCTAAGAATAGGACTTAGTTAAAGAAAGTGAGTGTGGGACCTGTATCCCTTCCCTGTCGCCTGCCCCTCTTCCTGAAACTATGCAGTAAGGAGCTTTCATTCACTCCACATACCCACCACAATGTTCTGCCCCATCACTTCCTAGAAGAAACTGAACCTGGAGACCATAGACTAGAATTTCTAAACCATAAGCAAATAAATTCTCTCTCCTCTCAGATTATCTATCTTAGGAATTTGACAAGCAATAGTAAGCTGAATAAGAGCATAGTGAAAGCACTTTTTTTTTTTTGTATTTTCCATCTTTATGTGGCTTTTATATTTTCTTTTTTTAAATTTATTTTATTTTACAATACCATTCAGTTCTACATATCAGCCACGGGTTCCCCTATTCTCCCCCCTCCACCCCCTCCCCTTACCCCCAGCCTATCCCCCATTCCCACCTCCTCGAGGGCAAATCCTCCCCCGAGGACTGCGATCAACCTGGTAGACTCAGTTCAGGCAGGTCCAGTCCCTTCCTCCCAGACTGAGACAAGTGTCCTTGCATAAGCTCCAGGTTTCAAACAGCCAACTCATGCAATGAGCATAGGTCTTGGTCCCACTGCCTACTTGTCTCCCAAACAGATCAAGCCAATCAACTGTCTCACCTATTCAGTGGGCCTGATCCAGCTGGGGGCCCCTCAGCCTTTGGTTCATAGTTCATGTGTTTCCATTCATTTGGCTATTTTTTTCAATAATTGAGTAAAACCAAAAATTATTATAATCCACAGTCTTCCTAGGGACCTCCATGCTATATATATAGCCTCCATGGTTCTATGGGTTGTGGTCTGATTGTTCTTTATTTTATATCTAGAATCCACTTATGAGTGAGTACATACCATGACTGTCTTTCTGGGTTTGGGTTACCTCACTCAGGATGATTTTTTCTAGTTTCATCCATTTGCCTGCAAATTTCATGCTTTCATTGTTTTTCTCTGCTGAATAGTACTCCATTGTGTATATGTGCCACATTTTTTTCATCCATTCTTCAGTTGATGGGCATCTAGGTTGTTTCCAGGTTCTGGCTATTACAAATAGTGCTGCTATGAACATAGCTGAGCATGTATCTCTATGGTATGAATCAGCATTCCTTGGGTATATGCCCAAGAGTGGGATGGCTGGGTCTTGAGGTAGTTCGATTCCTAATTTTCTGAGAGACCGCCATACTGATTTCCACAGTGGTTGTACAAGCTTACATTCCCACCAACAGTGGAGGAGTGTTCCCTTTGCTCCACATCCTCTCCAACATTGACTGTCATTGGTGTTTTTGATCATAGCCATCCTGACAAGTGTAAGGTGGTATCTCAGAGTCATTTTGATTTGCATTTCTCTGATGATTAAGGATGTTGAGCATGTGAAAGCACTTCTTAAATGTCTACTTTGAACTCAACACTATCTTTTAGTGAGTATGGATTACACCCCTAATCAAAGTTCCATCTGAGTAAAGGGCTGTGGGTACCTCTTGACTAGGTTCTGTGTCATCAGAGATCCCATGGAGCATTTGCTTTTTACAGCAGTCTCTTGCCTACTGATACATTTAACAAAATGACTCTCTGTGCCACAAGCCTCATCACCACTTGCTTTAATTGTGAGCTGTGAGATATTGATTGTTCTCTATTTTGACAAAATAACTTCACATTATTGTTTTAACCACTTTCAGATGTAAAGGTCTATGATTTAGATGATTCACAATGATATGTAATCATTTCCACTCTCTACTTGTTGCACTGGATCCTCACCCTGAAAGCAAAACACTTACAAGTCCCATTCGCTGTTCCTTTCTCTCTTCAGTTACTCATGTGCACTTTTAGTTGTAACACAAATTGCTAAACAGTCCTATTAATAAAAAGCTTGGAGCCAGATATTGAGGTAAAAACTGAGAGATCAGAGGAATAGAACAAGCCACAACCAACCTCACCTTACCAACTCCTCAGTCCCCAGATAGAGCTACTTCCTGTATACTTGTGCTGTGCCCTGCCTCTGTCTACCCAGCTATATCACTTCCTCTTTCCATTCAGCTCTATCAGTTTCTGTCTGTCTGTACAAATCTCCAGACCTCTATGGTTAAGTAGCACTGGGATTAAAGGCTTGTGCCACCACACCTGGCTGTTCCCAATGTGGCCTTGCATTCACAAAGATCCGAATGGGTCTTTGCCTCCCAAATGCTAGGATTAAAGGCATGTACTACCACTGTCTTATCTCTATGTTTAATATAGTGTTTTTTTCCTCTGATCTGCAGATAAGCTTAATTGGGGTGCACAAATAAAATATCACCACATTTCCCACTTTTAAAATCTAAAATAAAAAAGTTATAACTAATATAAGAAAAATTATAAACAATAAGTACAATAACTATATATAATATATAGGCAATAAATACATCAACAATGCCTGGTCCATTTGCATTTGACAAATTCAGAGAAAATATTCTATTATCTAAGGTATCTTTGTGAATCCAAAGGATTGTATCTAATTTACCTTCTATAGTAATTTGTATTACCAAAACTATTTTTTGATGTCTTTCAAATGTATATACTTTAGAACTCTTTAGTGAATTTCTTTTCTGAATTTGTTAACAAGGAAAACAATAACTATAACTATTTAATCTTGAACTCCCTCAAAGACCCAAGAAGGAAATAATATTACCTAGTAAAACAAGAAGTGCAAACAAGCAACTTCCAAAAAATCTGAGATATGACAGAAATAGCTAGCTTCTTGGAGGGTCACCCAAGGTTTCTCTGCAATGCTGGGGCACTGATCTTTGGCCCACAGGCCTAGCATATCTGACAAACTCATCTGTGAAGCAGGATTTTCTAAAGAGCCTTCCTACCTTGTCTTGACAAGGATTGGCTTTCCTTTGCTTTGTGTCCTGCTTGTCCATTTAGACAGCATACTGTCAGCAGTTGATGCAACGGTATTTTCTTGCCCAGTGACTAACTTTTGCAACAATGAAAGTACACTCCATATGCAGTTTTTCAATGTCCATCATCTTTTTTGAAGTAGATTGGTGGTGCCAGGTGCAAACATGTCTCATAGTCATAAAAAAAATCTGTTATTAAAACATCTTAAATGCAATATTCTATAGATCTCTGTGACCTTGAAAACATACCTAACATGAATAAAAGTTTGATTGTAATCACTAACTACTAACATACATTTCTTTATTATCCTAAATAGTTGGTAATAATAACTTTCAAGGATTAACAAATTGCATTACATTATTAAATGAACAGTATAGGTACAATACCTTGAACAAGATTAGAAATGTATGTAGAGAATTTTCTAACAAAATCAATTTCAAATTTGTAGCAATATACATAATTTATATACATTATGCAAAAATCCAGTTCAATGTAAAATATTTAAAACAGGTAGTTCTTTTAAAATTAAATTCAATAGTCTACTTTTTATTTTGTCTATATCCTCTCTTTTTTCTTTTCAGCATAGATTCAATATTCTAACCTTTATGCTCTTATATCTATCTATATCTATATCTATATCTATATCTATATCTATATCTATATCTATATTTATATCTATCTATATTCTATATCTCTTTTTTTCAGAGTAGATTCAATAATCTACCTCTTATCTATATCCTCATTTTTTTCAAACAAGAACCCCAAATCTAGTTTCCTTTGTTTATCCTTTTTTCCTGACCATTAACAATAACAACTTGTAACCAACCTTCCTAAACAATGACAATTATCCAAAACACATTGACAGACCAAAAGCCACCCACTTTACCTCATGGAAATGTGGGTATCATGTTCTTAAAATTACTTTCTGTTGTTTGGGGGCAAATGATCCTTTAGAGGCTCCTGAAAAGAAAATTTTTGAGTTAATTGTCAAGTCCTGGGAGAGGTAGCTGTGTCATTTGTTGTCCAGTCTCTGCACAAAGCAAAAATGCAGGGCTTGTCTGAAATTCTTGTTTGAGTAGTCTGTGAGGCTGGATCATCATCTCAGCTAGTCATCTCAAAAATATCCTGAGCAGTTTGAAGTCCACAGCCAACCTTTGTGTGGTGTTTGTCAGCTTAGTGGTGTTATCATCATCCTGATGGAATCGTCATTGTGGGACCCATCATCTTTTTGGAGACTTCAAATTTGCTGTTATGTCTGGTCATGATTCCCTGTAGAAAACTGATAGAGACTAAAACATGTACAGGCAGCTATATGAAGCTTTTTTTCTAGAATTAGTACTCTATATGACCATTAATATTATGACAAAATTTTAAAGTATAAATCTTGTGAATTTTGATATAAAATTCATGCCTTAAGCTAAGCTAGCACAGTTGCTGTATGCAGTACTTGAGCAATATTCATTAAGGTCAAAACAGATTAATCTGCTCATACTGTGATAATTCCACTTCTAGGAATTTTTATATTACAAATGCCACCATATACAGAACACAGATTAGACAAATTATAGCATATTTGTAATGGGAAGAGATTAGAAACTACCTAAATCTTCTCAAAGGTGGGAAATGGGTGATTAAATTATAGCATATCCTTAAAAAAAAGAAAAGTTCTAAATAGTCAAAATAGAATCAAAGAATTATGATATTAGTGGCAATAGAATAGTCCTTTACTTTTAGTTTTTCTTCTGTCCCATATCAGGTGGCTCTTCTAACATGATACAGAGATTTTACATTTTCTTTAAATAAACCAAGATCTTGCAGTAATTTTTTGAAAGATGTTAACAACAAATATCCAAAAGCCATAGAATTTAACTTATAAAGAGAACTAACTGGATCCTGCCTCACATTGTATGGGAAACATCAATATCTGCAGCCCCTACATTTTACACAGATGCAAACAAACAAGGAAAAGCAGGTTACAAATCAGAAAATTTAACTTGCTACTGCAAGCTCTTTGCCAAGGCTCACTTTCTGCCTGAAATTTGTCAATTTTATCATTAGTTAAAGATAATAAAATTTCTGCTGGCTCTATTCGTGCTAATTGACAAAGTCTCAATTTTCCTTTTAAAATCAACTCAGAGATCTTTTCCACATAAATTTTTATTTTTTTAATCAATTTATTGGGTAGAAATATCAATTCCAATATAATATCTTCCCATTGCATTAAAATTCCTGTAAGAGAATGCTTAAAGGGTAAAATAACCAAATACAATCAAGCTTTGGATCCATACAATCCACATTTGCATCTATATTTTCTTTTCCACCAAAGCCAATTCTTTCTTAACTTTAGCTGATAATTATCTGGACTATTTAAGTCCTTCTCACCCTCTAAGGTTTTGAACAAATTATTCAGTTCATCATTTTTTTTATCCAACAGCAGTCTGTAGATAGGAAATGTCTTTGATTAATCTTTGAAAATCATTAAGAGTCTATAATTGACCTGTCCTAATTTGCACCTTTTGGCGTGTAATTTTTTGTAGACCTATTTTATATCCTAAACAACAGAATCTCCTCTTTGTATCTTTTCAGGAGCAATTTGTAATCCCAACATGGCAAAATATTCTTCTTCAAACATTCTTTCTAAAGCATTTGAATCAGCTAGTAAAATATCTTCCATGTAATGATAAATTATAAATTTCAGAAACTGTTTACACATTACTTACAATGGGTATTGTATGAAATATTGGCACAGGATTGGGCTATTTAACACTCCTGTAGGAGAACACTCCATTGATATCTCTTAACCAGCTGAGAATTATTACAAGTAAGCACTGTGAAGGAAAATCTTTCTCTTTCTTTTTCTTGTAAGGGTATTGAGAAGAAACAGTTTTATGAATGGATAACTATAAGAGACCATCCTTTAGGTAACAGAGTAGGCAAAGGAATTCTAGATTGTTGAGAGTCCATTGACTGAACTACCTTGTTAATTGCTCTTAGGTCTGTTACCATTCTCCCCTTATCAGGTTTCTTTTTAATAACAAATGCAGAATTCCAAGGGCTGTTTGATTCTTCAACATGCTGAGCATTTAACTGCTCTTGTACCAGCTTTTCTAAGGCCTGTAGTTTCTCTGTTGTTAAAGGCATTGCTGAACCTATATAGGCTTGTCAGTTAACCATTTTAAATTTATAGCTGTGTCTTTGAAAGATGAGCAGCTGTTGTGCCCTGTTCGTACACAATCTGAATGGTCAGTGACTGTTCTTTATAATATCTTCTAATATGTTTTTCAGAAACATGTGTTAGTTTATGGTTTGTTTCTGAGGTTGGAGGAATGTTAATCTGGGTATTCCATTATTGTAATAAATCATGACCTCATTAATTCACAGCTTTATTAGCCACATATGGCTTTAATTTTTCTCTCTGTTCTTCTGGCCCTATACATTCAACCCATCTTGTGCTATGTTTCACATTGGATAGTGTTCCAATCCCTAACAGCTGAAAATTTACATTCTAAAGGGGCCAATTTGGATGCCAAGATTCAGGTGCATGTATTTTTACATCTGCATCTGTGTCTAGAAGACCTTCAATGAGAATGTCATTCATTTGTATTTTCAATTTTGGTCTTTGTTTATTTATAGAAGTTTGCCAAAAAAAACACTTTATGGATTCTCCTGAACTTTTTGTTCTCTCTGCTATAGCTGCTCTATCACCCCAAGCAGTATGGTTTTTTACAATGTACATTTGCTCATTTAATTGCTCTGGGAAGGGCTTTCTTCTATGATGGCAGGAAGGGATTGAACTGAATTTGCCATGGGGCCTTTAAAAGAAAATACAGGATGTACATGTGAATCATGTGGATACAAAGCTTAATTGCATTTTGGTTATTTTACCCTCTGAAGGTTACCTTGCCTGTCATTTGTTTATCTACATTCATTATTCCATGGTTTGCCTTTACCACACCTTCTGCATAATCCAGAAGGGAGGAGCATTCTGTTGCTATTGTTCCTTGAATAAACATTGTTTCTAGGAATGCTGTTTACACTCCTTTTTCAGGTGACCTTGTTTACCACAATTAAAGCATCTGACATTATTATTTGTCTTCAAACATCTGGAAATCACCTCTCCTCTCCAAGTATCATCATGGTCATGAGACTCAATTTTAATTGTATCTCGAATACATTCCTCCAAGGGTGTTGATCTTGCCTTTATTGGCCTAATTATCCTTTTCATTCTGCATTAGCATTTTCAAAAACCAGAGATTCAATTATTGTCTAGCTTCTGAAATTGGTATCCTTCTATTTACTGCTAAAGACAGCCTTTGTAAGAAATCTGTGAAGATTTCTTTGGGGCCCTGTATAACTTTTGTAATTGACTCAATTTTATTTCCTACATCTTCCATTCTGTCCCAAGTATTTAAGGCTGCCATGCACCATAAAATTAGGGTGTGGTCATCATATAAAGATCATTTTTGTATATCAACATAAACACCTTCTCCAAAAAGTTGAACTTGGGAAATTTTCATGCTTCTAGCCCTACATCATTGTTCTATAGTCTTAGCCTCCTCTTTCTACCAGGTTCTTCATTGTAATTAAGGACCAACCTCCAAAACTGCTCTAACCAAATCTTTCCAGTCTTGAGGGATAATTCTATTACAAGTTGACCATGAGTTTAACATCTGCTTTACAAATGGAGAATGCATACCATAAGAGACTATAACTTCTTTAAATCTCCTCAAACCTAACATTTCCACAGGAGTCCAGTTAGCTCATACACGGCCTTGAGCATTTGGCAGTTCCTGTAAGATTACTGGATAGATTATGGTTGGCTGTTTGAAAACTTTAGGCTTTTTCTCTGTAACCATATAATTTAATGCTGAAATAGATTCAACTTTAAATTCTTCTCTCTGGGTTTGAATTTTTCTATGATCTGTTTTAACAAGTTTTTCTAAAACTTTTTATCTTAGCACTCAAATTAACCAACCTTTTTAACGATAAAACAAAAATAATCATACAAATAATATTCATAATTGACATCATGTAAATCCTATCAGCATTAATTATCCTCTAATTTATTGTTCCATTTTCAAACTGCCTATTGTGTTATCAAACAGAGATCAAATTTCCTCCATTGTAAAAATGTTAAAAGTAATACTCTTTTAACTAATTTCTCCTTTAAGAAATCTTACTTGACTCAACAAATTTGCCAACAATGACAATTCAGACATGAGACTTATTTCTCTGTGTAGAACAATAGAAGTCGAGGCCTGTTTCAAGACAGCTACTTAGTGTGGAATGAGCCCAAGATGGGGATCCAGAGAGAGCCCACAACCCACTAGAAGAAAAGAAGTGAAAGATTCAGCCATCTGGATCCAGACAATTAGGGACTCCAGCCCCTGTGGGGAGGAGATTCTAGCCATGTGCAGCTCAGGCTTGAACTGGGACCTGCAAGGCCACAGCAAGCAGCTTTTTTGTGAATTCATGTCACAAACATTGGAGTACCATATGTAACATGAATTGCTATATGGCCTTATTAATAAAAATCCAGAGCCAGAATCAGTGTCTTGTCTCTATGGGCTTATTCATTCAGGATGTTTTAAATATAAATAGATTCGTACAATATGTAGCATTTAAGTTTGACTTTTTCCCACTTAGCCTTATGTTGTTATTCTTTAATCATACCTTTATGATCAAATAATATTGCTTTGTATGTACATACCTAATTTTACTTAGCCATTAATCATCTTATAGATGTTTGCATTGTTTCCACATCTGCCTATTTAATATGAATATTCACAAATACTTGTTTGAAGTAAATCTAAGAAAGTTCTGCTTTCATCATGATGTTTAGGCTTTGATATATTGGGAGACTAAACTTACCTCCCACATTGCACCTCTAATTTGATCATATCACACAGGCTGTCATACTATGTACTATGTACTTTGTCCCTGCCATGAAATACCCTTATTAGCTCCTTTTCCTGCAAGGAGCAGCCACACATTTGTGTCAGTTGGAATGAAATCCTTTCTAGGTCTCTTATATTTATACATACCCTGTTAATTGTGTTCACTGGACAGTAATGTAGGCAGAATTTCTTTTCTGGCTGCCAGTCCAAAGTAACCTCATAGAGGCTTATATTAATTACAAATGCTCAGCCAGTAGCTCAGGTTTGTTAATAGCTAACTCTTACATTTTAAATTAAGCTATATTTCTTATCTATGCTTTGCCACATGGCTTGGTACCTTTTCTCAGTATAGCCTGCCCATCTTGCTTCTCTCTGTGTCTGCTTGCAGCTCCCCCAATTCTGCCCTTCTTCCTCCCAGGATTCTCAGTTTGGCTTTCTAGTCTAACCTTAACATGTTCAGCTATTGGCTAGTCAACTTCTTCATTAAACCAATCACAATGACATATATTCACATAGTGCAAAGGAATATTCCACAGCATTTCCCTTTATGTCTAAATAAAAAGGAAAGTTTTAATTTATAGTAAAATTGCATATCAAAAAAACCAGATGTCAAGTAAGAATTACAGTTACAATATCTACTTCATTTGTATTTAGCACATAAAAGAAATATTCTATTATCTATTTTATCTTTGTGACTCTCAAGTTTTATAACTAATTTGTTTTTTATTATATAAGGAAAACTTTGACTATCACTCTCAAGTCTTCAGCTCTTTCATGACCCCAGAAGGGTGAAATGTTACCTAACAACAGGGACATCTGATTGCTTGCATAGTCCCCCAAAGCTATTCTGTAATATTGGGGTATCCATCTTTGGCCTACAGGTGTAGTATATCTGACAGACTTTTTCGAGAAGCAGGGAATTTTGAAGGTCTGTCCTACTTGTCTTGGCCAACCCTGGAAGTCCTTTCTTTTTCCTCCTATTGTTCCAGTATGTACAGGCTACTGTCAGCAGTTGAGTCAAGGGCACTATGTCCAAATGTCTAGTTTATGCCATAAGAAAGGCAAACTCCTTGTGGAGTTTCTTTGATGCCCATGATCTTCTCTGAAGTAAATTGATGCTGCAGGAGCAGACATATCTCACTGTCAAGAAAAGCCTTATGTTATTAGAACATTTTAAATGCCATATTCAGTAGAACTTTGAAGTATTTGAATTCCATCTACCCATCTAAATATATCTGTTTAACATTGAAAACATACTTAATATGACTACAAGTTTGATTATTATAGATGACTAATTCTAAGTTCTATTTAATTATGCATTTCATTTTAAAAGAGTTGCATAAGTACAATACCCCAAACAAGAGTAGAACATGCACATACGGCAGCAAAATAACTTTAATTTTTTATCAATTAACCAAAATCCACACCAATGTAAATATTGAGATTAATTGTTCTATTTTTGGATTAAAGTAGATTCAATAAGCTACTCCTTTATCCTATCATTTCTATATTATGCCCCTTTTTTTCTTTTAGAAAGATATATTTGAATTTAACTCCTTTGTTAAGCTTTTTTTTTACTATGACAATAACAATTTATAACCACCCCAACTTAAATGATAACAAAACATCCATAACTGATATTTTGAAAATGTGGGCATTGTTTTTTTTTTTTTTTTTTAGACTGCTTCCTTTTGTTTGGAGGTACTGATAATCATTGGGGGAACTTTGAGAAAATCAAAGTATTTGTTAGGTCTTGGCTAGAATGATTTGTGAGGCTGGACCATCTCAGCTAGCAGCCTTGAAACTCATCTGAATACTGGATCATCTGGGTCTTCCATTTTTATTGGTGTCTGGTCCCCTTGTTCTGAAAATACATAAACTTATAGAGGTAATATACATATCTTTATTAATACAAGTATAGATTGCTTGTTGTACACAAGTCAGCCAAAGATGATTTTTTGTTTTATGCTTGAGCAGGTAAAATACACATCACACATCTAGTAATTCTTCTAGGTTTATTTCTTTATGTTTATAGCCAGGATTTTCAGGGGGTCTTCCTTGATCAAACCTGATTAACTTTAACCTTGAATGAATCCACATCCTATTATTTCCTGTAGAAATAGAAACATAACCTCTTCCTCAAAGTAACATGTCTTTTGACCTCCATTTTGAAGTCAATACATTTTTAAAATATATAGGTTGGTTTAATTTAGCACCCTTTATAATCCAAGGTGTCCTAGCTATCATTTATTCATCAGCAATAAAAAAATTCAAAGACAATATAATAACACTCAGAATCCAGACTTTCTGTGTATTTTCCATCTTTACATGGTTTATTTCATTATTCTATTCCTTTTTTAAGGATTTTACTATTATTTTTAAAATATTGTTTAATTTATGACTGTCTTTATCTTTTCTCTTTTTTCTCCCAAGCCTACCTACAGTTTTAAGTACACTGTAACCCATTTAGAGGTTTTGTTTTGTTTTTGTTTTTGTTTTTTGTCTGAATCTGTTTTGACTGCATATGTGCAGTCTTTTTCTGACTGCATGAACCTTTAAAATGCTAAGGGGCATGGCTAGGACCTCTACCTCTGTTTTGGTAGCTAGCTCCACCCTGCTTGGTTCTCGGAGAGACTAGCTTCCTGGTGGAGGTATCAGTTAGTGAGCCACGTTTTGTGTCCCAATTCTGGGGAGTTTTGGGGCCCATGCTGCCACTGAGTAGTGAGCCACCTGCTGCTCATAAACCCATTTAAGTGTTTGGTAGCAGGGCCTCTTAAAAGAGTCATGCCCATTTTTCTCTGATACTACCGAACTACGATGCCATGTTTTAAATGAGCCATGTCTCTGCTTACCACTATCAAGCAGTGTTTATTTGAGAAAATGAGGTTACCAAGAAGCTGTGTTTGACTCCATTTTTGAATGTTTAGAATCATTTTTAAAGCTTTGTTATGTCTTATGTAGAAATTTTAGCCCCACATTAGAATGTCATTTGTAGGTGGACTTTTCTTGCCCAGTTGCCAGTCCTAAGTAACTACACAGAGGATTATATTAATTATAAATGTTCAGTCAATAGCTCAGGCTTGTTACTAGCTAACTCTTACATAGTAAATTAACCTATCCTTCTTATCTGTGCTTTGCCACATGGCTTGGTACCTTTTCTCTGTGTGCCATGCCCATCTTGCTTCTCTCTGCATCTGCTTATGATTCCCCTGACTCTACCATTCTTCCACCGGGCATTTTCAGTTTGTCTTTCCAGCCTAACTCTACCCTGTTCAGCTATTGGCCAGTCAGATTCTTTATTAAACCAATCACAGTGACATATATTCACATAGTGTTAAGGAATATTCCATAGCACATTGGGTTGATTCCATTTCCTGGTGCCCATTTATGTAACTGTTGAACTCATTACTAAACCATGAGCTCCAACAGATATAGACTACATCTGATTTTCCTCATTTCCAAGAAGAGGGTTTGGTCATAAATAACATAAAACATGCTCCATCAATGTATGGTAAGTTTCAATATATAGTTAAATGCATATATGGATAGTATTTCCAGTTTACTAAAAGAGACAAGATGAACTTTGAACACTTAATTAATCTCATCTTTAAGCAGCTCTTACCTTCAACTTATATTTCTGCTCTTCTACCTTACTCCATGAATCTTTCCAGCTTGCCTCCAAAAACTAACTTTTAGAAATAGACCAAAATTTAAAGAAGACTCTGGATATGCTCAGGAAAGGGAAGGACAATTTGTAGTACTTTAATTTTTACCTCTTTTACCTGTGTCAATTTACTTTGCTGAGTTTATAACTTTAAATACAATATTAAAAGTTTCAGACCACTGGCAGGTTCTCAGAAAATTAGAACTCAATGTACCTCAAGACCCAGATATACAACTCCTAGGCATATATCCCAAGGATGCTACATCTTACCACAAGGGCACCTATAGCCAGAAGTTTCTCCAGTCTCACCCAGCCCACAATCCCACCGAGTCCTGTGGTCCCACAGCTGCTTATAAAATAATTGCCCAGAGATCTATATCAATTATAAACTATATGGCCAATGGCTTAAGTTTCTTGCCAGCTAGTTCTATCATCTTAAATAAGCTCATTTCTATTAATCTATGTTTTTCCACATGGCTGTGGTATTACCAGTCTGCAGGCATGTTGCTCCTTGGATGGCAGGCTGGCATCTCTCCTGCCTCTACCTTTCTTTTTCATGTCTTTCTCTAGGATTTCTCACCTAGCTATACCCTGACTTGCCATAGGCCATAGCAGCTTCTTTAGTAACCAATCATAGCAACACATATTCACAACATATAGGAAGATGATCACACAGCAGGTACCTGTTAAACTCTGTTCATAACAGCTTTATTCATAATAAACAGAAACTGGAAGCAACCTAGACATCCCTCAACCAAAGAATGCATAAAGAAAATGTGATACATTTACACAGTGGAGTATTATTCAGCTGTTAAAAAAAATAACATAATGAAATTTGTAGGCAAATGGATGGAACTAGAAAAAAAATAATCCCGAGTGAGTTAACCCACATCTAGAAAGACAAGCATGGTGTGTATTCACTTAAGTGAATATTAGCTTTAAAGTAAAGGATAACCATGCTACAAGCCACAGGCCCATAGAGGCTAAGTAACAAGTTCAATGTGGGGGAAATGTGTGGATCTCTTGGGAAGGGAGAATAGAATAGATTTTGAGCATGTACTGGTGGTAGGTGGGAATGGGAACAGGAGGCTGTTGGGATTGAGGGAGAGAATACTGGGAGAGAAGACTGGAATTGGTGGGCATTTTGGGAATGAGGTAGAAAACTAATGCAATGGAAACCCACAGAAATCCACAAGGGTGACCCTAGTGAAGACTCCTAATAATGGGGGATACAGTACCTGAACCACAAATTTTATGTAACCAGACCTATGTCTAGCATAATCCTCATCAGAGAGGCTTCATCCAGGAATTGATGGGAGCAGATGCAGAGACCCACAGCAAATCATTAAGCAGAGCTAGAGGTATCATATAGAAGAGAGCAAGGAAAGATCGTAGGAGCCAGAGAGGTCAAGATACCACAAGAAAATTGCCCACAGAATCAACTAACCCAGGCCCATGGACTGAATTGACAATCAGGGATCTTGCATGAGTTTGACCTATGTACTCCCCATGTATGTTATGGTGGTGTAGCTTGAGGTTTCTGTGGTACTTCTAGAGTTGGAGTGAAGATTTTCTGGTTCTTCTGCCTGCTTTTGGAACATGTTTCCTGCTGCTGAGTGGCCTCAACAAGAGGGAATGTACCTAGTTTTATTATAACTTGATATGCCATGTTTGGTTAATATCCCTGAGAGGCCTGCCATTTTCTGGGAAGAAAAGAGAAAGAGTGGATCTAGGGTGGAGGGATGTGGGTGAGGCATGCCTGGGAGGAGAGGAGAGAGGGGAGGCTGCAGTCAGGATGTAATGTATGAGAGAAAAAAAAGAGTTTCAGACCACTCTAAGACCTAGAATTCATCATGTGATCTCTAACTACATATCCTTTTCACTCAATAGTCAATGAATATTAAAAAGATATTTTTATCACACAAATTCAAAATATATTCAGAGAACATTTAATCCATCATCGGCTAGCTCAAAATTGGCTATGCTAAAAAGTGACAAAGCTGCATAATTTAATTCTTCTGTGAAACTTTCCCTATGCCATCCCACCAAATTATATCTTCAAGAAAAAACAAACAAACAAAACAAAATACCCTAGGTCTTGAGAGACCTTGACAGGAAGAATTCATCCAGGAGACCACTCTGTGCTTCTGGTGCTGGGCAGCCTGGCACCATTATGGTAAGTGAATATAGGGTGGTGAAATGGGAGAGACAGAATAATTCATGTGCTGTCCTGGAGTCTGGACCACTACCTGTGACCATGTTGATGTGCAACAGGTGTGCCTCCACAGGGGCCATGCCAATCCAGGATTCCCATGCCACCACCTAAACCCACAGTGATATCAGGCAAAGACTTCTGCTGGGGACCATGTCTGTGTCCATCACCCTGCTGTGGCTAGGCTCTAAGTTGACCAGTGATTCCTGTTGCCACTGAGAGCCATGCAGAGGCCAGAAGTCTGGGCTGACATCTGAGGCAATGCTGGTCTTAGAAGGTCAAGCTGCCATTGGTGTGATACTGGCCTGCATGACCCATGTTGCCACCTGTGGCCATGATGTCATTGAGTCCCTAACTGGCCATGAGCCAGTCTAGGTCTGTGGCCCTATTGAAGCCAGATTCTGTGTCAATGTCTGTGGCTCCTGTTACCATCAAAAGCTGAACAGATGCCCCGTGTCTGGACTGCTACCTAGGAACATGTTGGCATTTAGAGGTCACATGCCACTGGGGCCATGCTGATCTGGGCCATCTGCCATGTCAATTAGGGCCAAAATGACATCTGGCCTGGACAGTTGCCAAGGACCATATCTGCTGTACTTGGAAGTTTTCCTGTGTCCCTGCGGGCTGGCGGTCAGAACAAATCTCTCCCACTTGCATCCTCCAAGTAAATACACAGAGGCTTATATTAATTATAACTGATTGGCCATTAGCTCAGACTTATTATGGACTAGCTCTTACACTTAAATTAACCCATAATTCTTATTTATGTTTAACCACATGCCTTGGTACTTCTCAGTTCTGACTTGTCATCTTGCTTCCTCTATGTCTGGCTGGTGACTTCTGACTCAGCTTTTCTCTTCCCAGAATTCTCCTTGTCTGCTTATCCTGTCTATACTTCCTGCCTGGCTACTGGCCAATCAGTATTTTATTTATCAACCAGTCAGAGCAACACACATTCACAGCATACAGAACGACATTCCACAGCATTTCTCCTTTTCTGTCTAATCAAAAAGGAAGGTTTTAACTTTAACATAGTAAAATTTTATATACTAGAACAGTTATCAAGCAAGAATTATAGTTACAATATCTATTCTATTTGTATTTTGCAAAATTAAAGAATATATTCTATCTATCCTATATTTGTGAGTCTAAAGTTTCATATCTAATTCATCTTTTACCATGACTAAGGAAAATTATAATTGTAACTGTCTAGTCTTCAACTACATCAAAGACCCCAGAAGGACATAATATTACCTAAGTAAAGAGGAAGAGCATTGTAAGCAACTTCCAAAAATCTAGTTCTTCTGTAATGTTGGGGCATCCATTCTTCAGCCTACAGGCCTAGAGTCTCTCAGTCCTTCTCTCTGTGTCCTGTAGAATGTCTGGCAGTTTTTTCTGCAGAGCAGGAACCTGAAGGACCATTTCTCTTTGAAAAGTTCAGTGGTCACCTTCCTATGGGTCCTGCATGTCCAGTCAATACATTCTGTCAAGCAGTCCAGGCAAGAACAATTTCTTGCTCAAATGGCTATTTTTGCCAAAAAGAAGATAAACTCCATATGGAGTATCTTTGATGCGCATCTTTCTCTTTGAAGTAAATCGGTGCTGCCAGTAGCACTTGGAAAATGCTGTGGAATGTCATTCTGTATGCTGTGAATATATGTTGCTCTGATTGGTTGATAAATAAAATACTTATTGGCCAGTAGCCAGGCAGAATGTATAGGCAGGATAAGTAGACAAGGAGAATTCTGGAAAGAGGAAGGCTGATTCAGGAGATGCCATCCTTCCATGGAGGCAGCACATAATGGCACACAGGTAAAGTCATGGGAAAATGTGGCAGCATATAGAATAACAGAAATGAGCCGAGTTTAAGTGTAAGAGCTAGTCAGTAGTAAATATGAACTAATACCAGAGCAGTTTTAATTAATATAAGCCTCTGTATGTTTACTTGGGCCTGAGTGGCTGTGGGCCAGGCAGGACACAGAAAAACTTTCAGCTTCAGTCTGGGTCCATTCCTACCACAGCCTGAGTCTGTGCTATTATCCATGGCCTGTGTTGCCACCAAAGGCCGTGCATATCCCTGGGATCTGGGCCCACACCTGGGGCCGTGTGGAGTTTCAAGGGCCATGCTACTACTGGGTCCATACCAATCTGACTGACCTGCACTGCCAGCTGGAGCTACGGAAACATCTAGGTCTAGGCTGCTGCCAAACACTGTGTCTGGGTCCATGGTCCAACTATAGCTGGAGTCTGTATTGATGTCAATGGCCTGTAATGACACTAAGGGACATGTCAATGTCAAGGGCCAGAGCCAACACCTAGGGCCAGGTTAGTGTTAGAGGGTTGAGCCTCTGCTTGGCCCATATAGACCTGAGTGACATGACCCAGGGTCATGGTGTTATCTGTACCAGGTCTACTGCCAGGGACCATGTCTGTTGATGTGCATGTCTTCTGTTATGACCAAAAGCAGTGAGGATAGGGCTACACAGAGTTGGCCCCACACCTCACTGGCTACAACACTAAAAAAAAATTGTCCTTGCCCCTCACGAACTACAGCACTTGCATGCCCTCAAGAGAGCAGGCCCTGCACCTCCCCAGAACAGTAGAACTATTCCTGAGGGCAGGGGATGTGGGTAAGCTGGCCCTAAAGACATAAGTGTGGGAGAGCTAGCCCCATGGTCTGTCATATAGTGGCCTGGGCAAAGGAGAGATAGTCTCCTTGTACCTGGCCCCTCAACCCTCACAACTGCAGGTAGGAAAAGCTGGTCTTTGTGTCATAAGTGCAGGAAAATTGAACCTGTCCCTCACTGGCCACAGTACTTGGGAGAATGGGACCTGCACCTGGCCCAGGGAGCACAGTAGAGCTGACCCCATTGACAGGGGTCCAGGTGATCTGGCCCCATCCTTAATCTACCATAAGGGAGAGGAAGAAATGATTCCCTTATCTCCCACTGCTCCCTGCCTGTGGTGGGTGGGAGAGCTGGCCCTGAGTTCATGAGAATGGGAGAGTTGCCACTGTCCCCCACTGGCAGCAGCACTTGGGAGAACAGGCCCTGCACCTCACCCACCTTGGCAGCACAATAGAGCTGACCCTGTTGGCAGGGTGCAGGTGAGTTGGCCCTGGTTGCATGAGAGTAGGAGGACTGACACTGCCTTCTCCACCTGCCATGTAGTGGCATGGGTGAGGGAAAAAATACCCTTCTTCCCCTCACTCCTTACCATCTGCTGCAGGTAAGAGAGCAGGCCATAAGAATGGGAGGACTGGGCCTGCCCATCATCAGCTGCAGCACAAGGGAGAATGGGCATGGCACCTTGCTTGGGCAGCACACCAGAGCTGACCTTATTGGAGGGAACTAAGGAGAGCCCACCTTGAAGTTATGAGAGTGGGAGAATTGGCTATAGTTCTCACACTGTAGCTGTCTGCTACATTGGGTCAGGTAGTTGGGTGTGGTAGTTTGAATATAATTGGCCCCCATAAACTCATAGGGAGTGGCATTATTAGGAAGTATGGCCTTGTTGGAGGAAGTATGTCACTGTGGAGGTAGACTTGGAGGTCTCATAAATGCTGGAGCCATTCCCAGTGAGACAGACTACATCCTGTTGACTTCAAGATGTAGAAGTTTCAACTAGCTCTCCAGTACCATGTTTGCCTGCATGCCACCATGTCCCACCATGATAATAAACTGGATCTTTTAATGGTAAGCAAGCCACCATAAACAAATGTTTTTCTCTGTAAGAGTTGGTGTGATCATGGTGTCTTTTTACAGCAATAGAAACTCTAATTAAGAAATCATGCCAGTGCTGGAGAATTAACCCATGCCAACATTCACCTCATCTATGAACTTCTAGAGCATGTGAAGAGGCCATACCTTCAGATCCAAAGCTACAGAATCTCCATGACACAAGAAAAGAATAGGATATCAAAGAGGAGTCCCAGTGAGGGTCCAGTATCCATAATGTAGCAGAAGCCAGAGGCCTTGAACCAGACTGATGACTCACTGCAGTGAACACTTTTGAGTAAAGATATATGTACTAAAGGGTATATTATGTGGTTCACCAGGCCACACTATAGCTTCCACACCAAGAGGGTTTTTGTTTGTTTGTTTGATTTTGTTTTGTTGCTTTTATTTTTGGTTTTGCTTTTAAATCTTTGTTTTTGGGGAGGTTGCAAGGGCAGTGGGCAGAAGCAATGGGACAGAGAGACGAGAGGGATCAGGATGCATGATGAGAAATACACAAAGAATCAATAAAAAGTTAGAAAGAAAATATACATTATAAAGCTCAAATCACTGAGAAGTGATCCTGGTTATTTCTGTCTAAGTTAAAATATCTTTGTTTCTGCCATAGGACTGTCTCTCATCTCCTTCTACTATAACGTCTGCCACTGTCCTGTGTAAATAGGTCATATCTGTATATGTTTTCTAGGAAGTCATAGGCCTTATAATAGTTTGAGCCCTATCTTATCTGCAGTAGTTACTACATTGCTGTGTACATGGAAGCTGTTCAGTCATTGCTGTCAAATAAATGTCATATGTATTTAGTCATATTTAATATAAAATTGATAAACTGAGTAAAAGGGAAATGGTCTGATTGTAATGAACACAAAAATATTTTGTCACTAAATCTGGAGAGAAACAGTTTTAATTTCCATTGTCTATGGTAGATGAAAAGCCAGTTGGTGAGGGCATGATTATATAAGTATATAGAGAAAACTTAAGTACTATCCAGCTTTCAGAAAGAATGGCATTAAAAATAGATAACCTCTCCAAGACTGCAACTGTTCCCTGAAACAGAGCCTGCTAACACCTGGCTGGACTAAGAGGTGAGTCTTTATCCTCATACCCGAACACCCCAGCCCCTAGGCTTTGGGCCCAGGGACACAACCCTGTGCCCCTACACCACCACCCATTGCAGTTCCAGGTTCAGGCCAGTTGGCAGCTGATCTCCTGCACATAGGACAGACTACCACCATCCCCCATCAGAACCTGTAACCCAAGCTCTACCTCCCCCAAATCCCATCAACCCTCTGAGACTGCAACTGTTCCCTGAGACAGAGCCTGCCAGCACCCAACGGGACTAAGAGGCAAGTTGGCAAGCAGACCTCCTGCAGACAGGTCAGATTACTACCATCTACCACATGCTAAAACTGCAGCTACTCCCTGAGACAGAGCCCACTAGTGCCAGTTGGAAAAGTAGCTGCTCCCTAAGACAAAAATTCCATCAGCATCAACTAGACCAAGAGCTCCCAATGGATCAAGAGTATCAATCAGACCAAGAGAGGCTTCCTCAGACACAGACACTGCTTGCACCAAGTGGAGAAAGAGATGGGTAGACTCCAGTGCAAAAATACAGTCAACAACATAAAATCCAATATGGCTCCATCAGATCCTATCCTATGTCAACAGGACCTGAACATGCCAACACAGAAGAAACAGAAGATATCTACCATAAAAAAATGACTTTAAGAAGATATTAGAGATCTTAAAAGAGGAAATGAAAAATTCCCTTAAAGAAATCGAAGAAAAATCAAACAAAAAATGGGAAGAAATCAGTAAACCCCTTGAAAGCCAAGAGAAAGCAATTAAACAAGTGAGGGAAACAGTTCAAGACTTCAAAACTGAAATGGAGTCAATAAAGAAGATAGAAACTAGTTATGTCAGCACCATTTGTTGAAGATGCTTTCTTTTTTCCATTGTACAGTTTTGACTTCTTTGTCAAAAATTATATGTTCATAAGCATGCGGATTAACGTCATGGTCTTCAATTTGATTCCATTGGTCCACATGTCAGTTTTTATGCAAATACCAAGCTGTTTTTATTACTGTAGCTCTATAGTAGAGCTTGAGGTCAGGGTTCATGATGCCTCCAGAGGTTGTTTTATTGTACAGGATTCTTTTGGCTATCCTGGGTTTTCTGTTTTCCCATAAGAAGTTGAGTATTATTCTTTCCAGGTCTGTGAAGAATTGTGTAGGGATTTTGATGGGGAGTGCATTGAATCTGTAGACTGCTTTTGGTAAGACTGCCATTTTTACTATGTTGATCCTGCCTATCCATGAGCATGGGAGATCTTTCCATTTTCTGACATTTTCTTCAATTTCTTTTTTTCAGGGACTTAAAGTTCTTGTCATATAGGTCCTTCACTTGCTTAGTTAGTGTTACCCCAAGGTATTTTGTACAATTTGTGGCTATTGTAAAGGGTGATGTATCTCTGATTCCCTTCCCAGTCTGTTTGTCAATTGTATATAGGAGGGCTACTAATTTTTTTGAGTTGATTTTGTATCCTGCTACATTGCTGAAGGTGTTTATAAACTGTATTAGTTCCTTGGTACATATACATAATGGAGTACTACTCAGCAGAGAAAAACAATGACATTATGAAGTTTGCAGGCAAATGGATGGATCTAGAAAAAAATCATCCTGAGTGAGGTAACACAGACTCAGAAAGACAAACATGGTATGTGCTCACTCATAAGAGGATACTAGATGTAAAACAAAGAGGACTAGACTGCTACTCACAACTCCAGGGAAGCTATCTAGAAAACAGAGCCCTAAGAAAGACACAGGGATTGCCCAATGACAGAGAAATGGATGAGATCTACATGAACAACCTGGACATGAGTGGGGGTAATGAAGGGCAAGGTTCAAGGGAATGAGAGCTTAGGGGAGAGGGAGATCCCACCTGGAACAAGAACAGAGAGGGAGAACATGAAGTAAGAGACCATGATAAATGAAGACCACATGAGAATAGGAAGAAGCAAAGTGCTAGAGAGGCCACCAGAAACCCACAAAGATACCTCCATAATAGACTAGTGGCAATGGGTGATAGAAAGCCCAAATTGACCTACCCTGGTGAAAGGATGACCAAACACCCTAATTATCATGCGAGAAATCTCATCCAATGACTAAGGGAACCGGATGCAGAGATCCATGGCCAGGCCCCATGTGGAGCTCCAGGAGTCAAACTGGCAAGAAAGAGGAGGGTTTGTATGAGCGAGAATTGTTGAGACCAAGGTTGGAAAAAAGTACAGGGACAAATAGCCAAACGAATGGAAACACATGAACTATGAACCAAAAGCTGAGGAGACCCCAACTGAGACAGTTGATTAGCTCGAACTGTTTGGGAGACATCTAGGTAGTGGGAACAGGAATAGCCAGTGCATGAGCTGGCTGTTTGGAACCTGGGCCTTATGCTAAGATACTTAGCTCAGCCTGGGAGGAGGGGACTGAACCTTCCTGAACTGAATCTACCAGGTTGAACTCAATCCCCAGGGAAGTCTTTGCCCTGGAGGAGACAGGAATGGGGAGTGGGCGGGGGGAGGGGATGGGGGTGAGGCAGGAGAGGAGAGGACAAGGGAATCTATGGCTGATATATAAAATTAAATTATAAAATAAAAAAAATTTTAAAAAAAGAAGACACAAACTGAGGTAATGCTGGAAGTGGAAAGTCTGAGTAAACTACAAGTCTGAGGAACTACAAATGCAAGTATAACCAACAGAATGCAAGAGATGGAAGAGCAGATCTCTCGCATTGAAGATATGGTAGAGGAAATAGATTCATCAGTCAAAGAAAACACTAAAGCCAACAAAGTCATGACCCAAAATGTCCAGGAAATTTGGGACACCATGAAAAGACCAAACCTAAGAATAATAAGGATAGAAGAAGGAGAAGAATACCAACTCAAGGGCACAGAAAATATATTCAACAAAATCTTAGAAGAAAATTTTCCCAACCTAAAGAAGGAAATGCCTATAAAAATACAGAAGGGTTACAGAACACCAACTAGACTGGATAAAAAAAGTCCCTTTGCCAGATAATAATCAAACCACTAAACATACAGAATAAAGAAAAAATATTAAGAGCTTCAAAGGAAAAATGCCAAGTAACATATAAAGGCAGACCCATAAGAATAACACCTGACTTCTCAAAGGAGACTCGAAAAGCCAGAAGGTCCTGGACAGACGTTATGCAGATACTAAGAGACCATGGATGCAAACCCAGACTATTATACCCAGCAAAACTCTCAATCAACATAGATGGAGTAAACAAAACATTCCATGCTAAAACCAGATTTAATCAATATGTCTCCACAAATCCAGTCCTACAGAAAGCACTTGAAGGAAAAAATCCAACCTAAGGAAATTAGATACACCCATGAAAACACAGGCAATAGATTGCCCCATAAGAACAAATACTAAAGAAGGGAAACATTTAACACTATCACCAAAAAGTAACAGGAATTAACAATAACTACTCATTAATATCCATCAATATCAATGGTCTCAATTCATCTATAAAAAGACACAGGCTAACAGAATGGATACAAAAACAAGATCCATCCATTTGCTGCATACAAGAAACACACCTCAACTTCAAAGACTGACACCACCTCAGAATAAAAGGCTGGTAAAAGTCTTTCCAATCAAATGGATTAAAGAAGCAAGCTGGTGTAGCTATCCTAATATCTAATAAAATAGACCAAACTACAATCAATTGAAAGAGATCAGGAAGGACACTACATATTTATCACAGGAAAAATCCAACAAGATGAAGTCTCAATTATGAATATTTATACCTAAAATACAAGGGCACTGACATTCATAAAAGAAACATTACTAAAGCTTAAATCACACACCAAACCCCATACACTAGTAGTGGGAGACTTCAACACCCCACTCTCACCAATGGACAAGTCTGCCAGACAGAAACGTAACAGAGAAATAAGGGAACTAACAGATATTATGACTCAAATAGACTTAATAGATATCTACACAATATTTCACCATAACATAAAAGAATATACCTTCTTTTCAGCACCCCATGGAACCTTCTCCAAAATCGACCCCATGCTTGGTCGTAAAGCAAATCTCAACAGGTACAAAAAAATTGAAATAACCTCCTGTGTCTTATCAGACCACCATAGCTTAAAGTTAGATTTCAACAACAACAACAAAATTACAGAAAGCCTACAATCTCATGGAAACTATAATGCACAATTGAATCACCAATGGGTCAAGAAAGAAATAAAGAAATTAAAGATTCCCTAGAATACAATGAAAACTAATGTACAACATACCCAAACTTATGGGACACCATGAGAGCAGTGCTAAGAGGAAAATTCATAGCTCTAAATGCCCACATAAAGAAGTTGGAGAAATCTCACACTAGTGACTTAACAGTACAACAGAAAGCTCTAGAACAAGAAGGAGCAAACTCACCCAGGAGAAACAGATGCCAGAAAATAATCAAGTTGAGGGCTGAAATCAACAAAATAGAAACAGAGAAAAATACAAAGAATCAATGAAACAAAGAGTTGGTTCTTTGAGAAAATCAATAAGATATATAAGCCCTTATCCAAATTAAACAAAAATCAGAGAGAGAGAGAGAGCATCCAAATTAACAAAATCAGAAATGAAAAGGGGGACATAACAACAAACAATGTGAAAATCTAAAGAATCATCAGGTCATACTTCAAAAACCTGTACTCCACAATATCTGAAAGAAATGGACAATTTTCTGGATAGGTACCACATACCAAAGTTAAATCAAGACCAGATAAACTATTTAAATAGACCAGTAACCCCTAAGGAAATAGAAATGGTCATTAAAAGTCTCTCAACCAAAAAAAGCCCAGGACCATATGGTTTCAGCACAGAATTCTACCAGATTCTCAAAGAAGAGCTAATACCAATACTCTTCAAGTTGTTCTACACCATAGAAACAGAAGGAACATTACCAAATTTTTTTTTATGAGGCTACAGTTACCCTGATAACCAAACCACACAAAGATGCAACAAAGAAAGAAAATTACAGACCAATCTCCCTCATGAACACTGATGCAAAAATACTCAGTAAAATACTGGCTAACCAAATCCAGGAACACATCAAAACAATTGTCCACCATGACCAAGTAGGCTTCATCCCAGGGATGCAAGGATGGTTCAATATACAAAAATCTGTCAATGTAATACACCATATAAATAAACTGAAAGAAAAAAAACCACATGGTCATCTTATTGGATGCTGAAAAAGCCTTTGAGGAAATCCAACACCCCTTCATGATAAAGGTTCTGGAGAGATCAGGAATACAAGGAACATACCTAAACATAATAAAGGCAATTAACAGCAAGCCAACAGCCAACATCAAAGTAAATGGAGAGAAACTCAAAGCGATTCCACTAAAACAGGAACAAGACAAGGCTATCCACTCTCCCCATACTTGTTCAATATAGTACTTGAAGTTCTAGCTAGAGCAATAAGACAACAAAAGGAGATCAAGGGGATATAAATTGGAAAGGAAGAAGTCAAACTTTCATTATTTGCAGATGATATGAAAGTATACATAAGTGACCCCCAAAATTCTACCAGGGAACTCCTACAGCTGATAAACTCCTTCAGCAAGGTGGCAGGATACAAGATTAACTAAAAAAAATCAGTAGCCTTCCTATATACAAATGAAAAAGGGGCTGAGAAAGAAATCAGAGGAACATCACCCTTTATAATAGCCACAAACAATATAAAATACCTTGGGGTACCTAACTAAGCAAGTGAAAGACCTGTGTGATAAGTACTTTAAGTCTCTGAAGAAAGAAATTGAAGAAGATATCAGAAAATGGAAAGATCCCCCATGCTCATTGATAGGTAGAATCAAGATAGTAAAAATCTTACCAAAAGCAATATATAGATTCAATGCAATCCCCATCAAAATCCCAACACAATTCTTCACAGACTTGGAAAGAAAAATACTCAACTTCATATGGAAAAACAAAAAACCAAGGATAGCTAATAGTAAAGCAACCTCTGGAGGCATCATGATCCCTGACCTCAAGCTCTACTATAGAGCTAGAGTAATAAAAACAGCTTGGTACTGGCATAAAAACTGACATGTGGACCAATGAAATCGAATTGAAGACCCTGACATTAATCCACACACCTATGAACATATGATTTTTGGCAAAGAAACCAAAACTGTACCATCTTCAACAAATGGTGCTGGCATAACTGGATGTAAACATGCAGAAGATTGCAAATAGATCCATATCTGTCACCGTGCACAAAACTCAACTCCAAGTGGATCTAAAACTTCAACATAAATCCAGTTACAATGAACTTGATAGAAGAGAAAGTAGGAAGTAGCCTGGAACGAATTGGCACAGGAGATTACTTCCTAAATATAACACCAGTAGCACAGACATTGAGAGCTACAATTAATAAATGGGACCTCTTGAAACTGAGAAGCTTTTGTAGAGCAAAGGACATGGTCAATAAGACAAAATGACAGCCTACAGAATGAGAAAAGAACTTCACCAACTCCTCTTCGGACAGAAGGCTGATCTCCAAAATATATAAAGAACTCAAAAAGCTAGAAATCAAAATACTGAACAATCCACTTAAAATATGGGCTACAGAGCTTAACAGAGAATTCTTAACAGAAGAATCTCAAATGGCTGAAAGGCATTTAATGAATTGCTCAACATCCTTAGTCATCAGGGAAATGCAAATCAAAGCAACTCTGAGATACCATCTTACACCTGTCAGAATGGCTAAGATCAAAAACATTGGAGACAGCTTGTGTTGGAGAGGATGTGGAGCAAGGGGAATACTACTCCACTGTTGGTGGGAATGCAAGCATGTACAGCCACTCTGGCAATCAGTACAGTGGTTTCTCAGAAAATTGGGAGTAAGTCTTCCTCAAGAACTAGTTATACCACTCTTGGGCATACACCCAAGGAATGCTCAATCTTACCACAAGGACACATGCTCAACTATGTTTATATCAGCATTATTCATAATAGCAAGAACCTGGAAACAACCTAGATGCCCCTCAACTAAGGAATAGATAAAGAAAATATGGCATATATACACAATGGAGTACTACTCAGCAGTAAAAAACAATGATATCATGAAATTTGCAGGCAAATGGATGGAACTAGAAAATATCATCTTGAGTGAGGTAACCCAGACTCAGAAGGACAAACATAGCACGTACTCACTCATAAGTGGATACTAAATGTGAGGGAAGGGATGGCCAGACTGCAACCCACAACTCCAGAGAGGCTAGCTAACAGGGAAAGACCCTAGAGGGACACATGAATGGCCCTGTGAAGGAGAAGTGGATGAGATCTACATGAGTGGACTGGGTGTGGGGGGGTGGCAGAGGGCAAGTAGTGGGGGGATGAGAACATAGGGAAATGGGAGGGTCAAGTTGGAACAGGGACAGCATGGGAGGGCAGGGAGGAAAATACCATGATAGATGAGGACATCATGGGAATAGGAAGAGGCAGGGTGCTGGGGAGACTCTCAGGAACCAACCACAATGTTGACCCCACCTTGGTCTTCTGGCAGTGGTCCAGAGGGTGCCTGGACCAGTCTACTCTGGTGACCAGCCTACCAAATAACCTAGCTGTTATCATTGAGCCTTTGTCCAGTGACTGGTGGAGGCAGCTACAGAGATCCATGGCCAGGCACCAAACTGACCTCTGGGAATCCAATTGATACCAGTCTGAGCTCTGGGAATCCAATTGATGAGAGAGAGGAGAGATTGCAGGCAAGGGATGTCGAGATCATGATGGGAGGATGTGCGGAGATGACCGGCCACTAGAAGCCCATGAGCTGTGGACTGGTGGCTGTGGAGCCCCCATGGGACTGGACTAAGCCCTTTGGATACAGAAGACGGTTGTGTGGCTCGAACTGTTTGGGGGGCACCCAGGCAGGGGGATCAGGATCTGTCCCTGGTCTGTGGGCAGGCTTTTGGAACATGGTGCCTTGTGGTGTGACACCTTGCACAGCCTTGGTGCAGTGGGAAGGGGTTTGGACCTGCCTAGGCTCAGTGTGATGGGCTCTGCTGACTCTCCATGGGAGACCTCGATTTGGGGGATGTGGGGATGTGGGGTGGCTTTAGAAAGAGCGCTGGAGGATGGGAGGAGGGAGGAGTGGGTATCTGTGGATAGTATGTGGAGTGAGTAGAAAATTTCTTAATAAAGAAAAACAAAAGAACAATAAATAATAAATAAATAAATAACCTCTCAGACTTCAATTAGAAATTTAATAGTCAACAACTTTTTGTTTTATATTCCTGTCATAGTTTAAAATTTAAAAAATTACTGTAATACCAAAGAGATGAAATCAGAAAAAAAATTTCTTTTTTCTGCTGTTATTCAAAATAATTTTTTCATAGTATATCCTAATTACAATTTTTCTTTATTCTTCCAAGTTCCTCCCCAAGCTTCTTAGGGATAACATAAGACAATATATTATGACAAAAACTAACACACTGGAATTGAACAATAGAAACAGAAGAAAAAGAGTCTAAGAGAAAGCACATGAAACAGAGATCAACCTTTTCATATAGTCAGAAATCCCCCAAAAAACCAAAGGACCTGTAGGGTAAAAAGGGAGAAAAATAAACATAAAATAAAATAATTTAAAAAAAAAATTAAAAAAATAGCAACAACAAAAGAAAGAGCCCTGACACAACATTATAAGAAAAGAAAACTTCAAAAATGACATTGTCTGTTGACCATCCACTGCTGGGCATGTGACCTACTATTAAGAATATTTACTTCCCCAGTGAGACTCTCTTAAAGGAAACTAGATTTTCATTTGCAAGTGGTTATCAATTGGAGATAGCTTCTGGTTTAGAGATGAGGACATGTATCTCCTTTCTCATTCATCTTTACAACCCCAACTGGTGTAGACCTATGCAGGCCCCGTGTTTGCTGTTTCAGTCTCTGAAGTTTATATGCACACCAATCATGTTGACTTTGATGGTCTTTTGTTCTTCATGTCCTCCATCCCCTCTAGTTCTTCCTAACTCCCCTCCTGCTATTTTCCCTAAACTCTGAGGGTAAGGAGACATCCTCTTTGGGGTATAACATCGTGGTATGAATCTCCATATTTCTACCCACATGCTTCAGGGGAAGCTTTTCTGATAAAGTTGAACAAAGCCCTGGTCTATGAATACAGCAAAATGTCTTTAGAAGTTATTTCATTGCTAGGTTGTTTGTTGTTATTATTTATACTAGTAGTCTTTGGTTTTACTATAGGTCCTAAGCTATCTAGTGTCAGGTTCTGGGCCACTAATCAGTGTCAGGTATGAGGAATACCTTGTAGAGTGGACCTTATATAAAATCAAATATTAGTTGGTTATCCCAATCAATTTTTTCTCATAATGGAATTAGTATATCACGTAGGAAGCACACAGTTGTAGATCAAAGGGTTTTGGGCTGTTTTCTGTTCTGGTTTTTATGTTTCTCCTAGTGTGTATAGTACTTTCCTGGACCAAAATGTCAGCAAATAGATGTGAAGGTGCTATTTACACACTAGCTTGGCTTTTCCATGTTCGATGAGTTCTGTAGGTGTTGTCTTCAGCAGTGGGGCCTTGCAATTTGTGGAGTGCAAACTATAGTCTTGGCAAAATCCTAGGTTGCTTGGGGATTCCCATGGGGTCCTTTGTCCCAAAATTCATTTAGGTACAATCCAATCCCAGTATTGGAAGCTTCATTTGGTGACAACAGATGTACAGTTCATGCTTTGTCTTTCCCAATATTTGGTGATGACATTTAGATCACTTTCATGTATGTATATATTTTAGGAAGCTTCTACTATACTAGGTTTCCATTCTACCCCTTAAATGTTCCTTAATTTTGGCTATCTATACCCATATTTTCTCCCTCATCCCCATATTCTCACCCCTTCTCCACTTGATCCTCCCTTTCCAGGCTTATCAAACCACAATTATCTATTCTATTTCTCTATCTGAATGAGATCTGTTATACCAATCTAGTCCCTTATTCTATACCTAACCTCAGTGGTTACAAGGATTATAGCTTGGATATGATTGACTTCACATCTAATATCCACATATAAGTGAATATATAATATATTTATCTGGATCTGGATTATCTCACTCAGGATTGTTGTTTTTTCTAAATCTATCCATTTACCAGTGAATTTCATGTTTTCACATTTTTAACAGCTGAATAATGCTCCATTGTATAAATGTACCATATTTTCTTTATCCATTATTCTATTAAGGGACATTTAGTTTGTTTCCAATTCCTGACTATTATGAATATATCTTTATTCACAGTATTCTGCATAAAAATGAACACAGTTGAGCAAGAGTCTCTGTGCTAGGATGAAGTGACCTTTGGGTATATGCCAAGAGTGGTATATTTGGATCTTGAGGTAGGTCAATTCCAATTTACCTGAATAACTGCAATACTAATTTCTATAGTGGCTGTACATGGTTGTGCTCACAGTATGAGCTGTCATTTGTTTTATTGATCTTATCCATCCTGAAAGGTGTTAGATGAAATCTCAAAGTAACTTTGATTTGCATTTCCCTGCTGATTAAGAGTGTTGAATATTTTTAAGTGCTTCTTAGCTATTTAAAATTCTTCTTTTGAGAATTCTCTGCTTAGATCTGTATCCCATTTTTAATTGTTTTTTTTTCTTGATGTCCTATTTTTAGAATTTGTTATATATTTTAGATATTAGCCCTCTGTCAGATGTGCAGTTGCTAAAAATCTTTTCCCATTCCATAGGCTTCCATTTTTTCAAAATGACAGTTTCCTTTGTCATATAGAAGCTTCTCAATTTCGTGAGGTTCCATTTATTAATTGTTGATCTTAATGTCTGTGATAATGATGTTGTGTGGAGACGGTTGTCTCCTAAATGAGTTCAAGAATATACATCAATTTCTCTTTTTATCAGGTCCAGTGTAACTGTTTTTATGTTGTGGTCTTTGATCCATTTGGAGCTGAGTTCTGTGCAGGATGATATTAATGGATCTATTTGGATTTTTCTAAATGCAGCTGTCCAGTTCTACCTTCACTATTTGTTGAAGAGTCTGTCTTTTTTTTCAGTGTGAATTTCTGGCTTCTTTACAAAATCAGTTGTCCTTAGGTGTGAGAGTTTATTTCAGGGTCTTTCGTTCTATTCTATTGATTCGTGTGTCTGTTTTTGTGCCAATGTCATGCTATTTTTGTTCCTATATCTCTGTAGTACAATTTAAGAGCAAGGATGATGATACCTCCAACAGCTGTTTTTGTTTGGTTCTGTTGTTTGTTTTTCTAGACAGTATTTCTCTGCATAACAGCTCTGGCTGTCATGGAACTGGCTCTGTAGATGAAGCTGGCCTGAAACTCACAGAGATCCACCTGCCTCTGCCTCCCAAATGCTGCAATTAAAGGTATGTGCTACCATTGCCTGGCTAGCAGGTCTTATTCAGGATTGTTTTAGCTATCCTATTTTGTTGTTGCTGTGTGTTTCTATATGAACCTGAAAAATGCCCTTTCAATTTCTATGGAGATCTGTGTTGGAATTTTGATGAGATTGCATTTAATCTGTAGATTGCTTTGGGTAGGATAGCCATTTTTTACTATATTAATCTTACTGATCCATGTTCATGTGAGATCTTTCCATCTCTCTAGTTCTTAAGAGAGTGTGGTACCTGTATGTTTCTGATGGGAAGTTCTTCTGGGACACTGGTAAGTGTGGCCACTGGGGGTTCCATGTAAAATGTGTTTCTAAAAATAGGGATGGGCTAGGAGGGAATACTTACAAAGTCCACATGAGTGTGGGAAGTATGGTGTTCCAAAAGGATTGGCTTAGTCCTGGGAATGGGGCATAAAGTGAGGAGAGGCCACATAGTCTGACACAGAGCTGCAGATAAGACTTGAGGATTAGTATGAAGGAGAGGAGGGAGGGTGAAGATCTGAAGTTTGTCTACCTACTTTGCTGGCCTACTTTCTTCTTTCCAGCTTGGTTGGCAGATTCCCTGAGAAAATTTGCTGAAGTTAAAAGCTGGGATAAAACAATGAGTGGGGTGGATGTTTGGAAGAGACTATTTCATGATTTCATACAGATGGGGAAAGAGTGATGGAAGTGTACATATTAGGTGGCCTGCTAATAACCACAGAGATGTGTGTGAGATTGGGGAACTACATCTTGAGGAGAGGAGGGAGTAGTAAACATCTGCAGTTAGGCTACTTGCTTCTACTGCTAGAGTGGAACTCCCGGGGATTTTCTTCTGGAGGTGAGGGCTGGGATAGATCAAGGAATGGAAGATAAGATCTGTGTGGTCCACTGAAGATGGGCATTGAGATATGGGGGAGAGGGGCTATGGCAATTAGTCTGCCAAAAATCTGGAGATAAGATTAGTGGTTAGATTTAGAGGAAGGAAAGGAGAGTGAAGATCTATAGTTAGCCTACCTACTTCCCTGGTCAGAGCCACAAAACATTTTTTTCAATATTTGCATTTCAAATTACATTACATTAAAGGATGCATTCATAAAATAAGACCAACTATTAAATTGTTCAGTAGAACCATTATGAAAATGGAGGGGAAGAGAAGAGTAAAAGAAATGGTTACATAAAACTTGAATCTTGTGTGTCTGGTCATAAATTGTCAGTTTGTACTAACATTTTATAATACATTTATACATTTCTCAAACAAAACAAAAAGTTCTAAGATCAGAATTAGAGCGACTGCATAATTGCCGGCAAATGTAATCACCAAGCTATTAAATAACATTCCATAATCCAGTTTATTTAATAATTCACAAATACATAGAACACTGAAGTCTTCAGATCCCTCCCATGAGACTAGCAGTTGTCTTTTTTAGTGATTTTATTGATTCAATAACTACTCTTTTATCCTATCATTTCTATATCCCCCTTTTTCTTTTCAGAACAAGATTCCTGAATCTGTTTTAATATGTTCAGCTTTTCCCCTGACCATGACCAATAAGAATTTGTAACCAACCTCCCTAAATGATGACAAACATCCATAACCCACCAAATGACAAAAAAACCACCCACCCCATTTCTTGGAAATGTGGGTATTATATTCTTAAAATTACTCCTTCTTGTCTGGGGGTGATAGCATCTTTAGGGGACCCTAAGAAACACGAGATAGTGGCCAACTTCTGGGGAAACTAGCTGTAACAATTATTGTATGGTCTTTGTGTAATGGGAAGTACAGAGCTCATCTGAAATCTTGTCTAGAGTAATCTCTGAGGTTGGACTATCTCAACTAGCAGCTTTGAAGTTGTTTTGGATATGGAATGTTGAGGAAACTGTAACAGAGGAATTCTGAGAGGCTGGATCACCTGGGCTAGTTTTCATTGGTGTCTGATCCTTTTTTTTTTTTTTCTGAAAAACACACATACTTTAAAAGGTAATATATATATATATATATATATATATATATATATATATATATATATCTGTGATAACACAAGAATGGAATGTACAGTGTACAAGTCAGCTAAAGATTTTTTGTTGTATGTTTGTCAGGTAAAAGGTATTTGTCAACTTTATGAGTCTGTTTGGACTGCATACCCAACCTCTATCCATGCCACATGAAAGAATAGTGTGTAATAATAAATCATGAAGACTCTGTAGCCAACAAGATTCATCATGTTTCACCAGTCTTGGAGCTGTTCCCATGTAGAGGGATCATCATACACGTCATCTGTACTGTAGTCATTTTTTGTTTCTTTTTTCTTGTCTGTAGTCAAGATTTTCAGGATGTCTTCACCAATCAAATCTGATTTTCATTAATTCTGAAGAGAATCATACATTTTTATTTACTGTGGAAACAAAGACATAACCTCTCCACCAACACAATACATTTTTTACTTCCATTTTGAAGTTAAGACACTTTTAAAATATATAGGTTGTTTTAATTTAGCAATTACCGCAATACAATGTCTCCAGCAACTATTGTTTTTGTACATTAGCATTTAAAAGATTCAGAGTCAAGAAAGCACCACACAGGATCCAGACACCCTGTGTATTTATTTTCCATCTTTACTTGACTTATATTTTTACATTATTTTAAAGACTTTATTTTATTATTTTTAAGTTATTTTTTCTATGACTGTATCCATTTCTTTTTGTTTTTCTTCAGCATCTAAGCTCATTTTTAAACATACTATACCTTTTTAGAGATTTTCTGTGTCTGGGCCTGGCTTTACTTAACACTTGCCACTGCAAGTTCTCTGACCATATGAGACAAATCTTAATTCTCCATATCAGCCACCATGTGGCCCAGCTTAGCGCATGTTTTTGGCACATGGTGCTGGTAACTGGTTCCAGCCTGCAGGCAGTGTCTGGTAGCTGAGCCTCTGTATGTTGAGCACTGGCCTGCCTGCAGGACCAGGAAGCCATATCTAGCTCCTTGTCCAGAACATTTCTTAGCTTTCTCGGGCCCTATGATTGGATATTTGAGCCTCTACTTTGGATGTCATATGTAATGATATTTATTTTTTCTGTCCTGCAAGCCAGTTCACAAATAATGACATAGAGATTTCTTATTAATTGTGAAAGTGTGTCCTTTAACTTAGACTTGTTCCACTAGCTCTTATAACTTAAATTAACCTGCTGTTATTAATCTACATTTTGTCCTACGGCCTACTACCTTTCTTTCTTTCTGTATGTTCAATGTCCTCCATGTCTCATTGGAGTCTCCTGCATGCTAGATTCCTCCTCTTCTTCCTTTCTTTTCCTGGAAATCTTGCCTATACCTAGCTATTCGCTGTTCAGTTTTTTATTATACAAATTCCAGCAATAAATCTTCACACAGTATACAAATGTCCCATAGCAGATGATGTTCCTACACAGAGCACTGTTCTCAGGCCATTTGTCTGGTGAACTTGTTATAGTGGAAATATTTTTTTTTGTTTTGCTTCTTTCTGTCCATTAGATCCATTAAATTAATTTGGTTTTCATATATACACATATATACACAAACATATATGTGTGTGTGTGTGTGTGTGTGCTGTAATTACATAATTTCCCCCCTCACTTTCCTTCTTCCCTCTCATCATTTCCCACTTCCTTTCCAATTCATGAGCTCTTTAATTTTTTATTACAATATATGTATAAATACATACATACAAACTGCTGAGTTTGTGTTTCCTCTATGTATATGTTTTTAGAGCTGACTAATTGTTATTGGATAGCTAATTAGCCTCATCCCTAAAGAAGACTGATTCCCCTCTCACAGCAGTCATTGATTGCCCCTAGTTCTTCATATAGCAGTGGATTCCCAGGAGATTTTCCCCTTAATATATTGTCATTGTTCTGGTCTTTTTAGGCATGACTTTTTGTTTTTGTTTTTTGGTTTTGTTGTAGTTTTTTGTGTTGTTTTGTTTTGTTTTGAGAGCCATGGATGTAACTTCCCTGTCATATCAAAGCAAACTTCTTGGCTCTCACAATCTTTCCAGCTCCTCTTCTTCAATGTTCCCTGATCCTTGAGGGTAAAAGTGGTATTCTAGATGTAGACTTGTTTTAATAGTAGGACAATGATGAAGACTTTGTCTGAAAACTTTACTTCTAAGATTTGGGGAAACCTGCAGAGACAAGCAAACCAGACTAATGGGAAATCATGAAAGTTGCATCAATGACTGTGGAGCCTACATGGGACAGGACTAGGCTCTCTGCATGGTCAGACAATTGTGTAGCTTGATCTGCTTGGGGGCCCCCTGGTGGTAGGATCAGAATCCATCCCTGGTGCATGAGCAGGCTTCGTGGAGCCCACTACCTATGATGAGACACCTCGTGCAGCCTTGAGGCAGTGGGGAAGGGCTTGGACTTACCTCTACTGTATGTGTCTCCCCATGGGAAGCCTTGCCTTCTTGTGGGAGAGGGAGTGAAGAGTGGGAGGGAGTGGGGGATGGCTTGGAGGGGGAGGCTGGTAGGGTGGAAAGAGGGAAGAGGGAAGAGGGGGATCTTTGATTGGTGTGCAAAATGAATGAAAAAATTCTTAATTAAAAGTGTACTAACTAGCCGGGCGATGGTGGCGCACGCCTTTAATCCCAGCACTCGGGAGGCAGAGCAGGTGGATCTCTGTGAGTTCGAGGCCAGCCTGGACTACCAAGTGAGTCCCAGGAAAGGTGCAAAGCTACACAGAGAAACCCTGTCTCGAAAAACCAAAAAAAAAAAAGTGTACTAACTAATCCTAGAAAAAAAGATTTATTTCTCATACACACATCACCACTAATTTTCATTAATAATACATATTATATCTATTTAACATGTAGTAATGTATGTACACTGTGGCTTTCTTTAACATTGTACTCCAGAATACTTGTATTCAGAACACCCAGAATGTTTGGTTTATTTATTTTTTATTTATTTATTTATTTATTTATTTATTTATTTATTTATTTATTTATTTATTTATTGGTTTTTTGAGACAGGGTTTCTCTGCATAGCTTTGCGCCTTTCCTGGAGCTCACTTGGTAGCCCAGGCTGGCCTCAAACTCACAGAGATCGCCTGGCTCTGCCTCCGAGTGCTGCGATTAAAGGCGTGCGCCACCACCGCCCAGCAAGAATGTTTGGTTTATTAAGGAATTCAGTATTGCATAAGTTAGTAAGTAGGAGAAAACATCTTTCCAGTTCAATTAGGGTACAAACGGTTTTGGGGAATGGCTAACTTTGATATAAATTTTTCATTGGCAAAACAATCATGGCCACTCTATGGAGTAAGCTTGCTTGTTTTATAATTAAATAAAACAATAGCAATAAATGCCTAGTAAGTTGCCAAACATACAATATAAATGTCTAATTCTTATATATTACTTTTTGCTATGTGTTTGATATACCTATTAATGATAATATTTTGAAATGATTATTTAAAATACAATTACATCTACTTAAATAGTTTGCTAGTCATGATAGCATAATAAATAAAATTTCCAACATTTTATGTATGTTGTGTATGTGTGTCTATCTGTCTGTCCATTTCTCTGTGTACATACACATTTTACACAGGTGTTTATGTTTGTACATATGCTTTAGAGGGAAGAGAGAAGACATTTAGGCAGGGATAGGGTATGGTTAGATAATGTGAGAATGTATTTAAGTAAAAAAGAACAGTGTCTCAAGGTATATGAAAGGTTAAGGACTCAAGACAAATATTCATGAGACTGGCAGATAAGAGACACAGTGTCACTGTTGTTTACAGGACATGTGTCTGATGTCTAAAGCTCTAGAATCCTGTTCTACTAAGAGAAACTACTTGTTGCAGCAATATATATGAGTATCATAAGAATTAAAGAAAAAAGGGTAATTATTTTTAAGCTACCTAATTTTTGTCATCACTTCCAGTCCATAAAACTTCACATATTTTTATCAAATTAAATGAACTGTGCATACCTATATCTTTTAATTTTAGCATTTTTTTTAAAACAAAGTAAGTGTGGAAACACTAGGGGTACATGCTGAAGGGATTGTTAAATAATTACCTATTCCATAAGAATATGGACATGTTTAACAGGACATGTTCATTTCATGGAGAATTCTCATTGAGATGTATGGGTTGTTTTGGATCTTAAATTAGTATTAGGTAGAGATAATCTTCTGCTGAAATCCTGGATTAGTGGTCTCTTGGTAGGAATATTAATTTTTCTACATACATAATATGAATAGAGACAGCTTATATTTTTATCTTTGGAATGATTATATATATATATAATATATATTTATTTATTTTTATTTTATAATTTAATTTAATTTTTACATATCAGCCACGGATTCTTGTCCTCCACCTCCCGCTCCACACCACACCCACCCCACCCCTGCCTTCCTGCAGCCCACCCCATTCCAATCTCCTCCAGGGCAAGACTCCCCTGGGATTGAGTTCAACTGGTAGATTCAGTTCAGGCAGGTCAGTCCCCTCTCCAGGCTGAGCTAAGTGTCACATTGGTTATTGTCTACTATGGTGCCACTTCAGTGTACTCTACAAACTACACTTTTAGGGCTTGGGTTGTTTTGTGGCTGCTATTTTATGTGTTTGTTTTTATTTGATACAGGGTTTCACTATGAAGCCTGGATGACCTGGAATTCCATATCTATTACTATGCTGCTTGACTCACAGACCTCCATCTGTGTCTGCCTTGTGTGCTGGATTAAAGATATGTTGCATTCCTGGTAAGTAAACTACTCAAAGAACCTAAAAATGAAATGGAATAATCTTGAGGCAAAGCCTAATCAAAACTACCAAACTTTCAATCTAAAGGGCTGTTCTACTTGTCTTGGAAAAGTTCAGCAGTCTTTCTTTTGTGTTCTGCTTGTCTCATTTGTACAGCACTGTCAGTAGTCAAGGAAGAACATTTTCTTGCCCAGTTAAAAAAGTAAACTCGATATGGAGTTTCTTTGATGCCATCATTCTTCTAAAGTAGATTGATGCTGCAGGAACAGATATGTTCATTGTTATAAAAAGAACCTTATATTAAAACATCTTAAATGCATGTTCTGCAGATCTCTGAAGTGTTTGAAGATGACTCATATATCTAAAATATATCTCTGTTAGACATTGAAAACATACTAACATGACTACAATTTTGATTGTAATGACTAACTACTAACTTTCATTAATTTATTCTTAGTTTGTAATAATAATGTTCAAGGACTAGAATTTTCATTGTCTTGTTAATACTTTGAACAAGAGTAGAAATGTATGTAGAATATGTTTTAACAAAATCTCAAATTTGTATCAATATATAAAATTGTATACAATATATAAAAATCCAATCCAATGTAAAATATTTAAATCTAGTAGTTGCTTTTCAAAATAGATTTAATAATCTACCCTTATCCTATCATATTTTATCCTGCTTTTTTCCAGAGTAGATTAAATAATCCACTCTTTTATCCTATATATCTATGTCTCTTTTTTTTTTTTCTTTTTTTTTCAAATAATAACCTGAATCTAATCTCCTTTTTTCAGCTTTTTGCTTGACCATTACCAGTCAAAACTTGTAATCAACCATCTAAACATGACAAATATCATAACACGTTGAAAGACAAAAAACCACCCACCCCACTCTTGGAATGTTGGCATCATGCTCCTAAGTTTACTTCTGCTCTCTAAGGGGAATGGCACCTTTAGGAGATCCTGAAAAGAAAATGTGGGTTAATTGCCAAGTCTCGGAGAGGTATCTGTATCATTTGTTTGTCCAGTCTTGTGTATAAGAATGTTCAGGGCTTGTCTCAAGTCCTGGCTACACTAGTCTGTAAGGATGGATTATTCAGCTAGCTATCTGGAGATTGTCCTAAGCAGTTTGTAATCCAAAGATGATCTTTACGTGGTGATTGTCAGCTTAGTGGTATTATCATAGTCAATGTGAAATCATCATTGTGGGTCCCATCATCTTTTTAGAGACTTCAGAGATCACATTAGGTCAGATTATTCCTTTTATTGGTAATTTTTCTGGGTAGTTCTCCCCCCCCCTTTTTTGGGATGTTTTTTGTCCCAAAGGTCTTTAAACTCCTCAAGATGATTGTTTTTATTTTCCTGGAAAAACAATCACAAAACCCTTCCCCAACCATAACTTTGGGGAGTTTACTTTTTTGTAAATTATATCTTACCAAATGAAAGGCACTGGTTAATCTTAATCACTGCTTATAATCAAGAGAGCTTTCTTGTTCAAATCTAATCTTATAGTTGTTCTGGGGAGGAGTTTCTCCCATGGTGACAGGAACCAACTGAACTAAATTTGATATGGAGGCCTCTGAGGGCTCTCCCCTAAAGCATTTCCCAATAATAAAGTGTTACCTTGTCTGTCCCTTGTTGATCTACATTCATTAATCCAGTACCTTCCTTTGCCACACCTTCTGCATAATCCAGAAGGGAGAGGCATCCCGTTGGGATTATTTTTAGCAAAAACATTGGCTCTAGGGAATGCTCTGTTTACAATCCCTTTTTAGGTGACCTTGTTTACCACAATTGAGACATTTGACATTTTGATTTTTCTTCAAACCTCTGGAAATCACTTCTCCTGTCCAAGCATTATCATAGTTATATGTAGTGGGTAGCCATTCCAGCTTTGATCTGGAAGTTCCATTGAGGGTTCGTTAACTGTCACGCCTATAAGGTGGGGCCAAGAGAGGACCCTGAAGACCTGAGATCCAGATGTGCCAGCTCTCTTGGTTCCTGGACCCTGGACTCTGGAGGTAGACCGATCAGAGTTCTCCAGAGAACACCGCTGGACTGTACTATACCTGTTAGTCCCGTTGGGTGCTGGCAGGCTCTGTCTCAGGGAACAGTTGCAGTCTCAGAGGGTTGATGGGATTTGGGGGGTAGAGCTTGGGTTACAGGTTCTGATGGGGATGGTGGTAGTTTGTCCTGTGTACAGGAGATCAGCTGCCAACTGGCCTGAACCTGGAACTGCAGTGGGTGGTGGTGTAGGGGCACAGGGCTGTGTCCCTGGGCCAAAGCCTAGGGGCTGGGGTGTTCAGGTATGAGGATAAAGACTCACCTCTTAGTCCAGCCAGGTGCTAGCAGGCTCTGTCTCAGGGAACAGTTGTAGTTTTGGAGAGGTTATCTATTGGTGTAAATACTGAAAGATCAGTGAGATGAAGGAACAAGCCACAGCCACCTCTTACCTCACCAACTTCTTAGCCAAAAAAAAAAAAAAAAAACTGAGCAAAGGCATAAGATCCCAAGTGCTGGGATTAAAGGTGTATGTCACCACTGCCTGGACTCTATGGCTGACTAGTTACTAGATTTGTCCTCTGATCTTCAGGCAAGCTTTATTTGTTGGAGCATACACAAAATATTACCACAATAAGACATCTTGCTGGAGTCAGTTTTCTCTCTCTACTGTGTTGGTCTGCAAGATGAAACATGAAACTTGGTTGTGAGACTTGGTGTCACGTGCCCTTACCTAATGAACCACCTTTTTGACCCAACATTTCTTCTTTCTTAAAGCTGCATCATCCACAGTCTTCCTTATCATCTGATTATTATAATAAATATTATTATTTAGCATTTCTTAGGTTCAAAGAATAGCTTCTATTAAACATTTATGGAAACTGAATTAAGAGGAGTAACTTTGTGCCCAGGAAGAACCCATAGAGCAGGGAGCCTGTTCAGAGTTCAGTCTGATCAACTCAGCTGCGATCTGAGCCCAGATTCAGCGCCTAAAATCAGGCAATCCCAATACCTACTCCATCTGTTAGCTGCTGGACCTTGAGGAGTAACTGGTGCTGCTGAACCAGATCTGGGAGCACATCATTGCCACCAAAGATGAAAACCTGAAGCATGCTATGTCAAGACATTCTCAGAGGTATTTGTAATGCTTCTGAGACCAGAGACCTTGAGCCAAACCAATGACTTATGGAAATGTGTGCTTCCATGTAGAGCTGTATGGGCAAAAAATATACTGCGCAACACACTGCTGTTTACAACGTCTCTACAACAAATGAATAAGCCATGAAGAGGTAGAAAAGATGGAGTAACAGAGAAGTGCATATACTGTGGAAAGAGGCTGGAACATGTCTATATTTTTCTGAGGCCTGTGATGCTGCTTGAGAACATGTTGAGGTACATGGCCTATATCATTGTCTGAAGCCATATTGATGTCTGTGGGCTGTGCTGCCTCCAGAGCTATGTCTGGGGTCACGGTCCTGATGTATG